>NW_028263382.1:4586212-4696212 GCF_051168715.1 Poecilia mexicana
ACAGAAATGCTATAAGTGAGAATGCATTGAATGCATTCTCACTGATAACTAGAAAAATAGCTGTTCCTAGCGAAACAGCCGTGAGAATGCATATTTGCAGAATGACTGCAGCAGAAATGCAAGAAAAATTTGAGAACAAAGAATAAGAAGTAGGAAAAAAGCATAAGAAAGCTACAGTCATATATTGTAAAAATCCTTTGCCCAGTAGTGGAACTTAGCAAAGGTGTTGCAGAATTCAGCTGAAGACGCAGAAGTTTGTGTGCAACCTGAATTATTTGAAAAAGTCAAAAAGTGAAACAGAGCATAAAAAAGACCATAGTTAGCTAAATTATGGTCTGTATATATATATATAGATAGATAGGTAAATAGATAGATATAAAATCAGTGATGTGCTGTCAGATGAGGCAGGAGAGCCAGAGCCACACCTGTCATCATGGAAAAATAATATATAACAATAACATCATTTATAAAGATTTTTTCACCCTGTGGTTTGTCCTATAAAGTCCCTATTTATCATTTGACTAAAATATGATGATGTTTTTTCTTCAAAATCGCTGAATTTTCCCATTAAAATGCTTGGAAGCGAAGCCGGTGAGGCAGCACCGAGCTGAGCCTCACCTGTGATTGCGCAACCTCTCGCTAAGAGCACCGGTTGCCACTCTATGAGAGCAGCTCCTCATGTCTGTACGTCGCCAATAAAATGGTTAAAACATTTAATGTATGAACCTATTTTCCATGATTTAGCTTATGTATTTAATGTACTGTGTTTTTATTTTCACCAACTGTGTGTGTCAACATGTTTCGTGTGCTGAGGAGCGATCATAAATGGCATATTATTTGAGACGGCAAACGCCATACAGATTAGAGGTGAGGCAGGCAGTTCTCATGCCTCATCGCTGGGGGCGCTCATGAACCCAAACATTGTGACTGAACAACTGCAGAGTAAGAGATGGTAACAGCGAGCCGTCCAGCGAGCTAGCCACACAGTAGTTGTGCTGATACAGAGAGCGAGAAAGACGTGGTTTTGAGTTGCACTTTAACGGTTTCTCCCTTTGCTTTTAAGCACAGCACGAAATTAATAATATCTACATGTCTAAGTTTGATTGAGATCATGGAATCATGAATGGCATGTAAAGGAATAGCCGTTTTGCCCTCCAGCATTGTAGCATGCGAGAAATTTCCTTATGTAAACAATAAGATGCAGGGGGTCTAGATTTGTAAATCCGATTATAATTAAGTCGGTGCCTCAACAGGTATGAACCTCACCGCAAGTCACTAATCTATCTATCTATCTATCTATCTATCTATCTATCTATCTATCTATCTATCTATCTATCTATCTATCTATCTATCTATCTATCTATCTATCTATCTATCTATCTATCTATCTATCTATCTATCTATCTATCTATCTATCTATCTATCTATCCATCTATCAAATTAGTACAGATCCAGAAATATTTGAAGGAGTGAAACTTAGTAAAGGTTTTGCAGATTTCAGCTGAAGAAGTAGAAGTTTTTGTGCAACATGAATTATTTGAAAAGTCTAAAAGTGAAACAGCGTAAAAATATCATAATTAGCACAAGAGGAAATTAGTGCAAAACCATAAATAGTTGAAACGGTTGAACAGTGAAACAGCAATAAGCTTACATTAAGGGAAGCAGAAAAACCAGAAATATTTGAATTAGTAAAACAGCAAAACCAAAAGCAAAAAGGATCAGAAGAAGCAGAACATTTTCATATATTAATTGCTAAAATTGAATAAAAATTGCAGAAGAACTTAGAAGATAGTAAAAACCAGTAGAACCAGAAGGCAAAACAGAAAAGCAGACTTGCAGAATGCATAGAAAGAGATAAAAACAGTGGAAGTTGAAGGCATAGAGAAAAGTTGAAAAGCTGAAAGGTAGTAAAACCAGTGGAAGGCAGTAGAAACCAGTAAAACCAGAAGGCAAAACAGAAAAGTACACTTGCAGAATGCATAGAAACAGATCAAAACAGGGCACAAGACAAAAATACATTGAAAGAATAGGAGAAAGTGTGTCATGGCTGTACTCCAGAGGAGTTTGGCAGAAAACAGTAAGACCCAGAGCAATAATACTAATAATTCCATAAAGTAGACACACGTAGCTACATTTTAATGCATAAATTATTTCTCTACAGTGAAATATGTATGAACAGCATCATTTTGTTTGTCAAAAAGCAGAAAAAGTTCAAAAACGGCAGTTAGTAGAGTGTCCCCTCTAGTAACTGACGTCAGTTAGTGAATTCCACCATAGGAATGAATGGGGCAAAAATTTGCACAAAAGGGCAATTATTTCAAAAAGTGCAATAGTGAAGTTTACCAAAAGTCATAGCATAAATCTCCAGAAGGAGCTGAACGTTTTGATATATGAATTAGTACAATTAGTGAAAGATAGTAGAAGTAGTAGGACTTTGTAAAACGTACGGAAGACAGAATAATAATAATAATAATAAAGAGAAACAGAAACACTAGTAGTGAGAATGCATTGAATGCATTCTCACTGATAACTAGAAAAATAGCTGTTCCTAGCGAAACAGCCGTGAGAATGCATATTTGCAGAATGACTGCAGCAGAAATGCAAGAAAAATTTGAGAACAAAGAATAAGAAGTAGGAAAAAAGCATAAGAAAGCTACAGTCATATATTGTAAAAATCCTTTGCCCAGTAGTGGAACTTAGCAAAGGTGTTGCAGAATTCAGCTGAAGACGCAGAAGTTTGTGTGCAACCTGAATTATTTGAAAAAGTCAAAAAGTGAAACAGAGCATAAAAAAGACCATAGTTAGCTAAATTATGGTCTGTATATATATATATAGATAGATAGGTAGATAGATAGATATAAAATCAGTGATGTGCTGTCAGATGAGGCAGGAGAGCCAGAGCCACACCTGTCATCATTGAAAAATAATATATAACAATAACCTCATTTATAAAGATTTTTTCACCCTGTGGTTTGTCCTATAAAGTCCCTATTTATCATTTGACTAAAATATGATGATGTTTTTTCTTCATAATCGCTGAATTTTCCCATTAAAATGCTTGGAAGCGAAGCCGGTGAGGCAGCACCGAGCTGAGCCTCACCTGTGATTGCGCAACCTCTCGCTAAGAGCACCGGTTGCCATTCTATGAGAGCAGCTCCTCCTGTCTGTACGTCGCCAATAAAATGGTTAAAAACATTTAATGTATGAACCTATTTTCCATGATTTAGCTTATGTATTTAATGTACTGTGTTTTTATTTTCACCAACTGTGTGTGTCAACATGTTTCGTGTGCTGAGGAGCGATCATAAATGGCATATTATTTGAGACGGCAAACGCCATACAGATTAGAGGTGAGGCAGGCAGTTCTCATGCCTCATCGCTGGGGGCGCTCATGAACCCAGACATTGTGACTGCACAACTGCAGAGTAAGAGATGGTAACAGCGAGCCGTCCAGCGAGCTACTCACACAGTAGTTGTGCTGATACAGAGAGCGAGAAAGACATGGTTTTGAGTTGCACTTTAACGGTTTCTCCCTTTGCTTTTAAGGACAGCACGGAATTAATAATATCTACATGTCTAAGTTTGATTGAGATCACGGAATCATGAATGGCATGTAAAGGAATAGCCTTTTTGCCCTCCAGCATTGTAGCATGCGAGAAATTTCCTTATGTAAACAATAACATGCAGGGGGTCTAGATTTGTAAATCCGATTATAATTAAGTCGGTGCCTAACCAGGTATGAACCTCACCGCAAGTCACTAATCTATCTATCTATCTATCTATCTATCTATCTATCTATCTATCTATCTATCTATCTATCTATCTATCTATCTATCTATCTATCTATCTATCTATCTATCTATCTATCTATCTATCTATCTATCTATCAAATTAGTACAGATCCAGAAATATTTGAAGGAGTGAAACTTAGTAAAGGTTTTGCAGATTTCAGCTGAAGGAGTAGAAGTTTTTGTGCAACATGAATTATTTGAAAAGTCAAAAAGTGAAACAGCGTAAAAATATCATAATTAGCACAAGAGGAAATTAGTGCAAAACCATAAATAGTTGAAACGGTTGAACAGTGAAACAGCAATAAGCTTACATTAAGGGAAGCAGAAAAACCAGAAATATTTGAATTAGTAAAACAGCAAAACCAAAAGCAAAAAGGATCAGAAGAAGCAGAACATTTTTATATATTAATTGCTAAAATTGAATAAAAATTGCAGAAGAAATTAGAAGATAGTAAAAACCAGTAGAACCAGAAGGCAAAACAGAAAAGCAGACTTGCAGAATGCGTAGAAAGAGATAAAAACAGTGGAAGATGAAGGCATCTTCATCTTGAAAAGGTGAAAGGTAGTAAAACCAGTGGAAGGCAGTAGAAACCAGTAGAACCAGAAGGCAAAACAGAAAAGCAGACTTGTAGAATGCATAGAAACAGATTAAAACAGAGCACAAGACAAAAATACATTGAAAGAATAGGAGAAAGTGTGACATGGTTGTACTCCAGAGGAGTTTGACAGAAAACAGTAAGACCTGTAGCAATAATAGTAATAATTCCATAAAGTAGACACACATAGCTACATTTTAATGCATAAATTATTTCTCTACAGTGAAATATGTATGAACAGCATCAATTTGTTTGTCAAAAAGCAGAAAAAGTTCAAAAACATCAGTTACTACAGTGTACACTCTAGTAACTGATGTCAGTTAGTGAATTCCACCATAGTAATGAATGGGGCAAAAATTTGCACAAAAGGGCAATTATTTCAAAAAGTGCAATAGTGAAGTTTACCAAAAGATATAGCATAAATCTCCAGAAGGAGCTGAACGTTTTGATATATGAATTAGTACAAATAGTGAAAGATAGTAGAAGTAGTTAAAGGACAAAAAACGTACGGAAGACAGAATAATAATAATAATAATAATAAAGAGAAACAGAAACACTAGTAGTGAGAATGCATTGAATGCATTCTCACTGATAAAGAGAAACAGAAACACTAGTAGTGAGAATGCATTGAATGCATTCTCACTGATAAAGAGAAACAGAAACACTAGTAGTGAGAATGCATTGGATGCATTCTCACTGACTAGAAAAATAGCTGTTCCTAGCGAAACAGCCGTGAGAATGCATATTTGCAGAATGACTGCAGCAGAAATGCAAGAAAAATTTGAGAACAAAGAATAAGAAGTAGGAAAAAAGCATAAGAAAGCTACAGTCATATATTGTAAAAATCCTTTGCCCAGTAGTGGAACTTAGCAAAGGTGTTGCAGAATTCAGCTGAAGACGCAGAAGTTTGTGTGCAACCTGAATTATTTGAAAAAGTCAAAAAGTGAAACAGAGCATAAAAAAGACCATAGTTAGCTAAATTATGGTCTGTATATATATATATAGATAGATAGGTAAATAGATAGATATAAAATCAGTGATGTGCTGTCAGATGAGGCAGGAGAGCCAGAGCCACACCTGTCATCATGGAAAAATAATATATAACAATAACATCATTTATAAAGATTTTTTCACCCTGTGGGTTGTCCTATAAAGTCCCTATTTATCATTTGACTAAAATATGATGATGTTTTTTCTTCATAATCGCTGAATTTTCCCATTAAAATGCTTGGAAGCGAAGCCGGTGAGGCAGCACCGAGCTGAGCCTCACTTGTGATTGCGCAACCTCTCGCGAAGAGCACCGGTTGCCATTCTATGAGAGCAGCTCCTCCTGTCTGTACGTCGCCAATAAAATGGTTAAAAACATGTATGAACTTATTTTCCATAATTTAGCTTATGTATTTAATGTAATGTGTTTTTATTGTCACCAACTAAGTGTGTAACGTGATTTGTGTGATGAGGAGCGATCATAAACGGCAGAGAACAGATGAGTGAGGCAGGCAGTTCTCATGCCTCATCGCTGGGGGCGCTCATGAACCCAGACATTGTGACTCCACAAGTGCAGAGTAAGAGATGGTAACAGCGGGCTGTCCAGCGAGCTAGCCACACAGTAGCTGCGCTGATACAGAGAGCGAGAAAGACGTGGTTTTGAGTTGCACTTTAACGGTTTCTCCCGTTGCTTTTAAGCACAGCACGAAATTAATAATATCTACATGTCTAAGTTTGATTGAGATCAAGGAATCATGAATGGCATGTAAAGGAATAGCCTTTTTGCCCTCCAGCATTGTAGCATGCGAGAAATTTCCTTATGTAAACAATAACATGCAGGGGGTCTAGATTTGTAAATCCGATTATAATTAAGTCGGTGCCTCACCAGGTATGAACCTCACCGCAAGTCACTAATCTATCAATCAATCAATCAATCTATCTATCTATCTATCTATCTATCTATCTATCTATCTATCTATCTATCTATCTATCTATCTATCTATCTATCTATCTATCTATCTATCTATCTATCTATCAAATTAGTACAGATCCAGAAATATTTGAAGGAGTGAAACTTAGTAAAGGTTTTGCAGATTTCAGCTGAAGAAGTAGAAGTTTTTGTGCAACATGAATTATTTGAAAAGTCTAAAAGTGAAACAGCGTAAAAATATCATAATTAGCACAAGAGGAAATTAGTGCAAAACCATAAACAGTTGAAACGGTTGAACAGTGAAACAGCAATAAGCTTACATTAAGGGAAGCAGAAAAACCAGAAATATTTGAATTAGTAAAACAGCAAAACCAAAAGCAAAAAGGATCAGAAGAAGCAGAACATTTTCATATATTAATTGCTAAAATTGAATAAAAATTGCAGAAGAACTTAGAAGATAGTAAAAACCAGTAGAACCAGAAGGCAAAACAGAAAAGCAGACTTGCAGAATGCGTAGAAAGAGATAAAAACAGTGGAAGTTGAAGGCATAGAGAAAAGTTGAAAAGCTGAAAGGTAGTAAAACCAGTGGAAGGCAGTAGAAACCAGTAAAACCAGAAGGCAAAACAGAAAAGTACACTTGCAGAATGCATAGAAACAGATTAAAACAGAGCACAAGACAAAAATACATTGAAAGAATAGGAGAAAGTGTGACATAGTTGTACTCCAGAAGAGTTTGACAGAAAACAGTAAGACCTGTAGCAACAAAACTTATAATTCCATAAAGTAGACACACGTAGCTACATTTTATTGCATAAATTATTTCTCTACAGTGAAATATGTATGAACAGCATCATTTTGTTTGTCAAAAAGCAGAAAAAAGTTCAAAAACGGCAGTTAGTAGAGTGTCCCCTCTAGTAACTGACGTCAGTTAGTGAATTCCACCATAGGAATGAATGGGGCAAAAATTTGCACAAAAGGGCAATTATTTCAAAAAGTGCAATAGTGAAGTTTACCAAAAGTCATAGCAGAATTCTCCTGAAGGAGCTGAACGTTTTGATATATGAATTAGTACAATTAGTGAAAGATAGTAGAAGTAGTAGGACTTTGTAAAACGTACGGAAGACAGAATAATAACTAGAAAAATAGCTGTTCCTAGCGAAACAGCCGTGAGAATGCATATTTGCAGAATGACTGCAGCAGAAATGCAAGAAAAATTTGAGAACAAAGAATAAGAAGTAGGAAAAAAGCATAAGAAAGCTACAGTCATATATTGTAAAAATCCTTTGCCCAGTAGTGGAACTTAGCAAAGGTGTTGCAGAATTCAGCTGAAGACGCAGAAGTTTGTGTGCAACCTGAATTATTTGAAAAAGTCAAAAAGTGAAACAGAGCATAAAAAAGACCATAGTTAGCTAAATTATGGTCTGTATATATATAGATAGATAGATAGGTAAATAGATAGATATAAAATCAGTGATGTGCTGTCAGATGAGGCAGGAGAGCCAGAGCCACACCTGTCATCATGGAAAAATAATATATAACAATAACATCATTTATAAAGATTTTTTCACCCTGTGGTTTGTCCTATAAAGTCCCTATTTATCATTTGACTAAAATATGATGATGTTTTTTCTTCAAAATCGCTGAATTTTCCCATTAAAATGCTTGGAAGCGAAGCCGGTGAGGCAGCACCGAGCTGAGCCTCACCTGTGATTGCGCAACCTCTCGCTAAGAGCACCGGTTGCCACTCTATGAGAGCATGCTCCTCATGTCTGTACGTCGCCAATAAAATGGTTAAAACATTTAATGTATGAACCTATTTTCCATGATTTAGCTTATGTATTTAATGTACTGTGTTTTTATTTTCACCAACTGTGTGTGTCAACATGTTTCGTGTGCTGAGGAGCGATCATAAATGGCATATTATTTGAGACGGCAAACGCCATACAGATTAGAGGTGAGGCAGGCAGTTCTCATGCCTCATCGCTGGGGGCGCTCATGAACCCAAACATTGTGACTGAACAACTGCAGAGTAAGAGATGGTAACAGCGAGCCGTCCAGCGAGCTACTCACACAGTAGTTGTGCTGATACAGAGAGCGAGAAAGACGTGGTTTTGAGTTGCACTTTAACGGTTTCTCCCTTTGCTTTTAAGCACAGCACGAAATTAATAATATCTACATGTCTAAGTTTGATTGAGATCACGGAATCATGAATGGCATGTAAAGGAATAGCCTTTTTGCCCTCCAGCATTGTAGCATGCGAGAAATTTCCTTATGTAAACAATAAGATGCAGGGGGTCTAGATTTGTAAATCCGATTATAATTAAGTCGGTGCCTCAACAGGTATGAACCTCACCGCAAGTCACTAATCTATCTATCTATCTATCTATCTATCTATCTATCTATCTATCTATCTATCTATCTATCTATCTATCTATCTATCTATCTATCTATCTATCTATCTATCTATCTATCTATCTATCTATCCATCTATCAAATTAGTACAGATCCAGAAATATTTGAAGGAGTGAAACTTAGTAAAGGTTTTGCAGATTTCAGCTGAAGAAGTAGAAGTTTTTGTGCAACATGAATTATTTGAAAAGTCTAAAAGTGAAACAGCGTAAAAATATCATAATTAGCACAAGAGGAAATTAGTGCAAAACCATAAATAGTTGAAACGGTTGAACAGTGAAACAGCAATAAGCTTACATTAAGGGAAGCAGAAAAACCAGAAATATTTGAATTAGTAAAACAGCAAAACCAAAAGCAAAAAGGATCAGAAGAAGCAGAACATTTTCATATATTAATTGCTAAAATTGAATAAAAATTGCAGAAGAACTTAGAAGATAGTAAAAACCAGTAGAACCAGAAGGCAAAACAGAAAAGCAGACTTGCAGAATGCATAGAAAGAGATAAAAACAGTGGAAGTTGAAGGCATAGAGAAAAGTTGAAAAGCTGAAAGGTAGTAAAACCAGTGGAAGGCAGTAGAAACCAGTAAAACCAGAAGGCAAAACAGAAAAGTACACTTGCAGAATGCATAGAAACAGATCAAAACAGGGCACAAGACAAAAATACATTGAAAGAATAGGAGAAAGTGTGTCATGGCTGTACTCCAGAGGAGTTTGGCAGAAAACAGTAAGACCCAGAGCAATAATACTAATAATTCCATAAAGTAGACACACGTAGCTACATTTTAATGCATAAATTATTTCTCTACAGTGAAATATGTATGAACAGCATCATTTTGTTTGTCAAAAAGCAGAAAAAAGTTCAAAAACGGCAGTTAGTAGAGTGTCCCCTCTAGTAACTGACGTCAGTTAGTGAATTCCACCATAGGAATGAATGGGGCAAAAATTTGCACAAAAGGGCAATTATTTCAAAAAGTGCAATAGTGAAGTTTACCAAAAGTCATAGCATAAATCTCCAGAAGGAGCTGAACGTTTTGATATATGAATTAGTACAATTAGTGAAAGATAGTAGAAGTAGTAGGACTTTGTAAAACGTACGGAAGACAGAATAATAATAATAATAATAAAGAGAAACAGAAACACTAGTAGTGAGAATGCATTGAATGCATTCTCACTGATAATAATAATAATAAAGAGAAACAGAAACACTAGTAGTGAGAATGCATTGAATGCATTCTCACTGATAAAGGGAAACAGAAACACTAGTAGTGAGAATGCATTGAATGCATTCTCACTGATAATAATAATAATAAAGAGAAACAGAAACACTAGTAGTGAGAATGCATTGAATGCATTCTCACTGATAAAGGGAAACAGAAACACTAGTAGTGAGAATGCATTGAATGCATTCTCACTGATAAAGAAAAACAGAAAAACTATAAGTGAGAATGCATTGAATGCATTCTCACTGATAAAGAGGCGTTCTATTGGGTGTAGAACAATAGGTGCCTGCCATGCAATGCATGGAGGCAGTGACTGACTTGCTTCGCAAGTCAGTCACTGCTCTCCCTATGCATTGCTTATGGCAGGCCCCAATAAAGAGACATTCTATTGGGTGTAGAACAATAGGTGCCTGCCATGCAATGCATGGAGGCAGTGTCTGACCTGCTTTGTCAGACTGGTTTCAGACTGGTGTCAGACTGGTTTCAGACTGGTTTCAGACTGGTTTCAGACTGGTGTCAGTCTGGTTTCAGACTGGTGTCAGACTGGTTTCAGACTGGTTTCAGACTGGAGTCTGACTGGTTTCAGACTGGTTTCAGACTGGTGTCAGTCTGGTTTCAGACTGGTGTCAGACTGGTTTCAGACTGGTGTCTGACTGGTGTCAGACTGGTTTCAGACTGTTGTCAGACTGGTTTCAGACTGGTGTCAGACTGGTTTCAGACTGTTGTCAGACTGGTTTCAGACTGGTGTCAGACTGGTTTCAGACTGTTGTCAGACTGGTTTCAGACTGGAGTCTGACTGGTTTCAGACTGGTTTCAGACTGGTGTCAGTCTGGTTTCAGACTGGTGTCAGACTGGTTTCAGACTGGTTTCAGACTGGAGTCTGACTGGTTTCAGACTGTTGTCAGACTGGTTTCAGACTGGTGTCAGACTGGTTTCAGACTGTTGTCAGACTGGTTTCAGACTGGAGTCTGACTGGTTTCAGACTGGTGTTAGACTGGTTTCAGACTGTTGTCAGACTGTTGTCAGACTGGTTTCAGACTGGTGTCAGACTGGTGTCAGACTGGTTTCAGACCGGTGTCAGACTGGTTTCAGACTGGTGTCAGACTGGTTTCAGACTGTTGTCAGACTGGTTTCAGACTGGTGTCAGACTGGTTTCAGACTGTTGTCAGACTGGTTTCAGACTGGAGTCTGACTGGTTTCAGACTGGTGTTAGACTGGTTTCAGACTGTTATCAGACTGTTGTCAGACTGGTTTCAGACTGGTGTCAGACTGGTGTCAGACTGGTTTCAGACTGTTGTCAGACTGGTTTCAGACCGGTGTCAGACTGGTTTCAGACTGTTGTCAGACTAGTTTCAGACTAGTTTCAGGCTCGTGTCAGACTGGTTTCAGACTGGTGTCAGACTGGTTTCAGACTGGTGTCAGACTGGTTTCAGACCGGTGTCAGACTGGTTTCAGACTGTTGTCAGACTAGTTTCAGACTGGTGTCAGACTGGTGTCAGACTGGTTTCAGACTGTTGTCAGACTGGTTTCAGACCGGTGTCAGACTGGTTTCAGACTGTTGTCAGACTAGTTTCAGACTAGTTTCAGGCTCGTGTCAGACTGGTTTCAGACTGGTGTCAGACTGGTTTCAGACTGGTGTCAGACTGGTTTCAGACTGTTGTCAGACTGGTTTCAGACTGGAGTCTGACTGGTTTCAGACTGGTGTCAGACTGGTTTCAGACTGGTTTCAGACTGGTGTCAGACTGGTTTCAGACTGGTGTCAGACTGGTGTCAGACTGGTTTCAGACTGTTGTCAGACTGGTTTCAGACCGGTGTCAGACTGGTTTCAGACTGTTGTCAGACTAGTTTCAGACTGGTTTCAGACTGGAGTCTGACTGGTTTCAGACTGGTTTCAGACTGGAGTCTGACTGGTTTCAGACTGGTTTCAGACTGGTGTCAGTCTGGTTTCAGACTGGTTTCAGACTGGAGTCTGACTGGTTTCAGACTGGTTTCAGACTGGTGTCAGTCTGGTTTCAGACTGGTTTCAGACTGGAGTCTGACTGGTTTCAGACTGGTTTCAGACTGGTGTCAGTCTGGTTTCAGACTGGTGTCAGACTGGTTTCAGACTGGTTTCAGACTGGAGTCTGACTGGTTTCAGACTGGTGTCAGTCTGGTTTCAGACTGGTGTCAGACTGGTTTCAGACTGGTGTCTGACTGGTGTCAGACTGGTTTCAGACTGTTGTCAGACTGGTTTCAGACTGGTGTCAGACTGGTTTCAGACTGTTGTCAGACTGGTTTCAGACTGGTGTCAGTCTGGTTTCAGACTGGTGTCAGACTGGTTTCAGACTGGTTTCAGACTGGAGTCTGACTGGTTTCAGACTGGTGTTAGACTGGTTTCAGACTGTTATCAGACTGTTGTCAGACTGGTTTCAGACTGGTGTCAGACTGGTGTCAGACTGGTTTCAGACTGTTGTCAGACTGGTTTCAGACCGGTGTCAGACTGGTTTCAGACTGTTGTCAGACTAGTTTCAGACTAGTTTCAGGCTCGTGTCAGACTGGTTTCAGACTGGTGTCAGACTGGTTTCAGACTGGTGTCAGACTGGTTTCAGACTGTTGTCAGACTGGTTTCAGACTGGAGTCTGACTGGTTTCAGACTGGTGTCAGACTGGTTTCAGACTGTTGTCAGACTGTTGTCAGACTGGTTTCAGACTGGTGTCAGACTGGTGTCAAACTGGTTTCAGACTGTTGTCAGACTGGTTTCAGACCGGTGTCAGACTGGTTTCAGACTGTTGTCAGACTAGTTTCAGACTGGTTTCAGACTGGAGTCTGACTGGTTTCAGACTGGTTTCAGACTGGAGTCTGACTGGTTTCAGACTGGTTTCAGACTGGTGTCAGTCTGGTTTCAGACTGGTTTCAGACTGGAGTCTGACTGGTTTCAGACTGGTTTCAGACTGGTGTCAGTCTGGTTTCAGACTGGTTTCAGACTGGAGTCTGACTGGTTTCAGACTGGTTTCAGACTGGTGTCAGTCTGGTTTCAGACTGGTGTCAGACTGGTTTCAGACTGGTTTCAGACTGGAGTCTGACTGGTTTCAGACTGGTTTCAGACTGGTGTCAGTCTGGTTTCAGACTGGTTTCAGACTGGTGTCTGACTGGTGTCAGACTGGTTTCAGACTGTTGTCAGACTGGTTTCAGACTGGTGTCAGACTGGTTTCAGACTGTTGTCAGACTGGTTTCAGACTGGTGTCAGTCTGGTTTCAGACTGGTGTCAGACTGGTTTCAGACTGGTTTCAGACTGGAGTCTGACTGGTTTCAGACTGGTTTCAGACTGGTGTCAGTCTGGTTTCAGACTGGTGTCAGACTGGTTTCAGACTGGTGTCTGACTGGTGTCAGACTGGTTTCAGACTGTTGTCAGACTGGTTTCAGACTGGTGTCAGACTGGTTTCAGACTGTTGTCAGACTGGTTTCAGACTGGTGTCAGACTGGTTTCAGACTGTTGTCAGACTGGTTTCAGACTGGAGTCTGACTGGTTTCAGACTGGTGTTAGACTGGTTTCAGACTGTTGTCAGACTGTTGTCAGACTGGTTTCAGACTGGTGTCAGACTGGTGTCAGACTGGTTTCAGACCGGTGTCAGACTGGTTTCAGACTGTTGTCAGACTGGTTTCAGACTGGTGTCAGTCTGGTTTCAGACTGGTGTCAGACTGTTGTCAGACTGGTTTCAGACTGGTGTCAGACTGGTATCAGACTGGTTTCAGACTGGTGTCAGACTGGTTTCAGACTGGTGTCAGACTGGTGTCAGACTGGTTTCAGACTGGTATCTGACTGGTGTCAGACTGGTGTCTGACTGGTGTCAGACTAGTTTCAGACTGGTGTCAGACTAGTTTCAGACTGGTTTCAGACTGGTTTCAGACTGGTTTCAGACTGTTGTCAGACTGGTTTCAGATTGGTGTCTGACTGGTTTCAGACTGGTTTCAGACTGGTTTCAGACTGTTGTCAGACTGGTTTCAGATTGGTTTCAGACTGGTTTCAGACTGGTTTCAGACTGTTGTCAGACTGGTTTCAGATTGGTGTCAGACTGGTGTCAGACTGGTTTCAGACTGGTGTCAGACTGGTTTCAGACTGGTTTCAGACTGGTTTCAGACTGGTGTCAGTCTGGTTTCAGACTGGTGTCAGACTGGTTTCAGACTGGTTTCAGACTGTTGTCAGACTGGTGTCAGACTGGTGTCAGTCTGGTTTCAGACTGGTGTCAGACTGGTTTCAGACTGGTGTCTGACTGGTTTCAGACTGTTGTCAGACTGGTGTCAGACTGGTGTCAGTCTGGTTTCAGACTGGTGTCAGACTGGTTTCAGACTGGTGTCTGACTGGTTTCAGACTGTTGTCAGACTGGTGTCAGACTGGTGTCAGTCTGGTTTCAGACTGGTGTCAGACTGGTTTCAGACTGGTGTCAGACTGGTGTCAGTCTGGTTTCAGACTGGTGTCAGACTGGTTTCAGACTGGTTTCAGACTGGTGTCAGACTGCTTTCAGACTGGTGTCAGACTGGTTTCAGACTGTTGTCAGACTGGTTTCAGACTGGAGTCTGACTGGTTTCAGACTGGTGTCAGACTGGTTTCAGACTGTTGTCAGACTGTTGTCAGACTGGTTTCAGACTGGTGTCAGACTGGTGTCAAACTGGTTTCAGACTGTTGTCAGACTGGTTTCAGACCGGTGTCAGACTGGTTTCAGACTGTTGTCAGACTAGTTTCAGACTGGTTTCAGACTGGAGTCTGACTGGTTTCATACTGGTTTCAGACTGGAGTCTGACTGGTTTCAGACTGGTTTCAGACTGGTCTCAGTCTGGTTTCAGACTGGTTTCAGACTGGAGTCTGACTGGTTTCAGACTGGTTTCAGACTGGTGTCAGTCTGGTTTCAGACTGGTTTCAGACTGGAGTCTGACTGGTTTCAGACTGGTTTCAGACTGGTGTCAGTCTGGTTTCAGACTGGTGTCAGACTGGTTTCAGACTGGTTTCAGACTGGAGTCTGACTGGTTTCAGACTGGTTTCAGACTGGTGTCAGTCTGGTTTCAGACTGGTGTCAGACTGGTTTCAGACTGGTGTCTGACTGGTGTCAGACTGGTTTCAGACTGTTGTCAGACTGGTTTCAGACTGGTGTCAGACTGGTTTCAGACTGTTGTCAGACTGGTTTCAGACTGGTGTCAGTCTGGTTTCAGACTGGTGTCAGACTGGTTTCAGACTGGTTTCAGACTGGAGTCTGACTGGTTTCAGACTGGTTTCAGACTGGTGTCAGTCTGGTTTCAGACTGGTGTCAGACTGGTTTCAGACTGGTGTCTGACTGGTGTCAGACTGGTTTCAGACTGTTGTCAGACTGGTTTCAGACTGGTGTCAGACTGGTTTCAGACTGTTGTCAGACTGGTTTCAGACTGGTGTCAGACTGGTTTCAGACTGTTGTCAGACTGGTTTCAGACTGGAGTCTGACTGGTTTCAGACTGGTGTTAGACTGGTTTCAGACTGTTGTCAGACTGTTGTCAGACTGGTTTCAGACTGGTGTCAGACTGGTGTCAGACTGGTTTCAGACCGGTGTCAGACTGGTTTCAGACTGTTGTCAGACTGGTTTCAGACTGTTGTCAGTCTGGTTTCAGACTGGTGTCAGACTGTTGTCAGACTGGTTTCAGACTGGTGTCAGACTGGTATCAGACTGGTTTCAGACTGGTGTCAGACTGGTTTCAGACTGGTGTCAGACTGGTGTCAGACTGGTTTCAGACTGGTATCTGACTGGTGTCAGACTGGTGTCTGACTGGTGTCAGACTAGTTTCAGACTGGTGTCAGACTAGTTTCAGACTGGTTTCAGACTGGTGTCAGTCTGGTTTCAGACTGGTGACAGACTGGTTTCAGACTGGTTTCAGACTGGTTTCAGACTGTTGTCAGACTGGTTTCAGATTGGTGTCTGACTGGTTTCAGACTGGTTTCAGACTGGTTTCAGACTGGTTTCAGACTGTTGTCAGACTGGTTTCAGATTGGTGTCAGACTGGTGTCAGACTGGTTTCAGACTGGTGTCAGACTGGTTTCAGACTGGTTTCAGACTGGTTTCAGACTGGTTTCAGACTGGTGTCAGTCTGGTTTCAGACTGGTGTCAGACTGGTTTCAGACTGGTTTCAGACTGTTGTCAGACTGGTGTCAGACTGGTGTCAGACTGGTTTCAGACTGGTGTCAGACTGGTGTTAGTCTGGTTTCAGACTGGTGTCAGACTGGTTTCAGACTGGTTTCAGACTGGTTTCAGACTGGTTTCAGACTGGTGTCAGTCTGGTTTCAGACTGGTGTCAGACTGGTTTCAGACTGGTTTCAGACTGTTGTCAGACTGGTGTCAGACTGGTGTCAGACTGGTTTCAGACTGGTGTCAGACTGTTGTCAGACTGGTGTCAGACTGGTTTCAGACTGGTGTCAGACTGGTTTCAGACTGTTGTCAGTCTGGTTTCAGACTGGTGTCAGACTGTTGTCAGACTGGTTTCAGACTGGTGTCAGACTGGTATCAGACTGGTTTCAGACTGGTGTCAGACTGGTTTCAGACTGGTGTCAGACTGGTGTCAGACTGGTTTCAGACTGGTATCTGACTGGTGTCAGACTGGTGTCTGACTGGTGTCAGACTAGTTTCAGACTGGTGTTAGACTAGTTTCAGACTGGTTTCAGACTGGTGTCAGTCTGGTTTCAGACTGGTGACAGACTGGTTTCAGACTGGTTTCAGACTGGTTTCAGACTGTTGTCAGACTGGTTTCAGATTGGTGTCTGACTGGTTTCAGACTGGTTTCAGACTGGTTTCAGACTGGTTTCAGACTGTTGTCAGACTGGTTTCAGATTGGTGTCAGACTGGTGTCAGACTGGTTTCAGACTGGTGTCAGACTGGTTTCAGACTGGTTTCAGACTGGTTTCAGACTGGTGTCAGTCTGGTTTCAGACTGGTGTCAGACTGGTTTCAGACTGGTTTCAGACTGTTGTCAGACTGGTGTCAGACTGGTGTCAGACTGGTTTCAGACTGGTGTCAGACTGGTGTTAGTCTGGTTTCAGACTGGTGTCAGACTGGTTTCAGACTGGTTTCAGACTGGTTTCAGACTGGTTTCAGACTGGTGTCAGTCTGGTTTCAGACTGGTGTCAGACTGGTTTCAGACTGGTTTCAGACTGGAGTCTGACTGGTTTCAGACTGGTTTCAGACTGGTGTCAGTCTGGTTTCAGACTGGTGTCAGACTGGTTTCAGACTGGTGTCTGACTGGTGTCAGACTGGTTTCAGACTGTTGTCAGACTGGTTTCAGACTGGTGTCAGACTGGTTTCAGACTGTTGTCAGACTGGTTTCAGACTGGTGTCAGACTGGTTTCAGACTGTTGTCAGACTGGTTTCAGACTGGAGTCTGACTGGTTTCAGACTGGTGTTAGACTGGTTTCAGACTGTTGTCAGACTGTTGTCAGACTGGTTTCAGACTGGTGTCAGACTGGTGTCAGACTGGTTTCAGACCGGTGTCAGACTGGTTTCAGACTGTTGTCAGACTGGTTTCAGACTGTTGTCAGTCTGGTTTCAGACTGGTGTCAGACTGTTGTCAGACTGGTTTCAGACTGGTGTCAGACTGGTATCAGACTGGTTTCAGACTGGTGTCAGACTGGTTTCAGACTGGTGTCAGACTGGTGTCAGACTGGTTTCAGACTGGTATCTGACTGGTGTCAGACTGGTGTCTGACTGGTGTCAGACTAGTTTCAGACTGGTGTCAGACTAGTTTCAGACTGGTTTCAGACTGGTGTCAGTCTGGTTTCAGACTGGTGACAGACTGGTTTCAGACTGGTTTCAGACTGGTTTCAGACTGTTGTCAGACTGGTTTCAGATTGGTGTCTGACTGGTTTCAGACTGGTTTCAGACTGGTTTCAGACTGGTTTCAGACTGTTGTCAGACTGGTTTCAGATTGGTGTCAGACTGGTGTCAGACTGGTTTCAGACTGGTGTCAGACTGGTTTCAGACTGGTTTCAGACTGGTTTCAGACTGGTTTCAGACTGGTGTCAGTCTGGTTTCAGACTGGTGTCAGACTGGTTTCAGACTGGTTTCAGACTGTTGTCAGACTGGTGTCAGACTGGTGTCAGACTGGTTTCAGACTGGTGTCAGACTGGTGTTAGTCTGGTTTCAGACTGGTGTCAGACTGGTTTCAGACTGGTTTCAGACTGGTTTCAGACTGGTTTCAGACTGGTGTCAGTCTGGTTTCAGACTGGTGTCAGACTGGTTTCAGACTGGTTTCAGACTGTTGTCAGACTGGTGTCAGACTGGTGTCAGACTGGTTTCAGACTGGTGTCAGACTGTTGTCAGACTGGTGTCAGACTGGTTTCAGACTGGTGTCAGACTGGTTTCAGACTGTTGTCAGTCTGGTTTCAGACTGGTGTCAGACTGTTGTCAGACTGGTTTCAGACTGGTGTCAGACTGGTATCAGACTGGTTTCAGACTGGTGTCAGACTGGTTTCAGACTGGTGTCAGACTGGTGTCAGACTGGTTTCAGACTGGTATCTGACTGGTGTCAGACTGGTGTCTGACTGGTGTCAGACTAGTTTCAGACTGGTGTCAGACTAGTTTCAGACTGGTTTCAGACTGGTGTCAGTCTGGTTTCAGACTGGTGACAGACTGGTTTCAGACTGGTTTCAGACTGGTTTCAGACTGTTGTCAGACTGGTTTCAGATTGGTGTCTGACTGGTTTCAGACTGGTTTCAGACTGGTTTCAGACTGGTTTCAGACTGTTGTCAGACTGGTTTCAGATTGGTGTCAGACTGGTGTCAGACTGGTTTCAGACTGGTGTCAGACTGGTTTCAGACTGGTTTCAGACTGGTTTCAGACTGGTGTCAGTCTGGTTTCAGACTGGTGTCAGACTGGTTTCAGACTGGTTTCAGACTGTTGTCAGACTGGTGTCAGACTGGTGTCAGACTGGTTTCAGACTGGTGTCAGACTGGTGTTAGTCTGGTTTCAGACTGGTGTCAGACTGGTTTCAGACTGGTTTCAGACTGGTTTCAGACTGGTGTCAGTCTGGTTTCAGACTGGTGTCAGACTGGTTTCAGACTGGTTTCAGACTGTTGTCAGACTGGTGTCAGACTGGTGTCAGACTGGTTTCAGACTGGTGTCAGACTGTTGTCAGACTGGTGTCAGACTGGTTTCAGACTGGTGTCAGACTGGTTTCAGACTGGTTTCAGACTGTTGTCAGACTGGTGTCAGACTGGTTTCAGACTGGTGTCAGACTGGTGTCAGACTGGTGTCAGACTGTTTCAGACTGGTTTCAGACTGGTTTCAGACTGGTGTCAGACTGGTGTCAGACTGAACTCTTCTCCTGTTTCTCCAGTGAAGTGCTGTGTGCTGCTGCTGGCTTTACGTTCTCTGGTTTGTTACTCGGTAGAAGCTGCATCTGCTCCGTATTTAGCACTGAAACCTGCTAGCTTAGCGCTTTGCTCCATTCTTTCATCCAAATTTTCAAACATCTTGAATTTCCTTTCTGAAAACTCCCAGTTCCTCTCAACAAACTAAATAGCTGTATCAGTGAATAAAATGTTTGATTCGGATCAGACAGTCAAACTGCTGAGTCATGTTGGCCATGAAGCATGATTCAGCAGTTATATTGATGCTCTGATGCAAAATATGGAAGGTTTGATTAATTGTAATGTTGGGAGATCAAACACAAGAGACACAGAAAGCTGAAGTAGAAATGGGAACATGAGCGAAAACGGTTTGCAGAAATTACATCATACCGTTAAAATTTCCATTCATGATGAGAATGCAGACCTGTCCAGGTGACCCCACCTGTCGCACGAAATGTCTCGCTGGAGAGACAGCAGCACCTCATCCATCCATTTTCTTCCACCTGGGACAAGGGTGGAAGAAAATGGATGGATGATGAGAAAATCTCACAGTAAGAGACGAAACATCAACTTACTGTGGAACACAAATGATGGCAGAGACACAGAACCTGCTAATATGTTCTCTTCCTCCTCCTCTTCCTCCTCCTCTTCCTCTTGATGGTGACCTGACCAGGTTGGTGTCAGATTGATGCTCCGTCTCTGTTTCACTGATCTGCCTTACCTTCTGACTGCTGTGGTTTGGCCTGTTAAATCACGCACACACACACACACACACACACACACACAGACACAGACATTGCTGTCACCAGAGCCTCTGAGCTCGTAGACACCTGGTGACATCATCTATCATCTGTACAGACAGACACTGGACCAGGATGGACATTTTAAAGATGAAACATGTCTCCCTGAAGGCCTATGTGTGTGTGTGTGTGTGTGTGTGTGTGTTGCTGCAGCCTAATTAGCCCTCAGCTCACACTCATTAGTGGGAAGAACCAGAGCTCTGGTTCTGCTCTGCCTCCTCCGACCCAACTGGGAGGCCAAACTGGGCCGACTGGTGAATCAGTAGCTCATCAAACTGGGCTGATCCGTTCTCCATGGATGAAGCAGGATTGATACCTGGAAAATGTTTGTACTTCCAGGGAACCGCTGAAGCCTAGGGACTGCTGTAACCACAGCAACACACTGGGTCAGAACCAGTCACTGGGTCAGAACCAGTCACTGGGTCAGAACCAGTCACTGGGTCCTGGACATATTTAAAGGGTTCAGCAGCTTCCAGGAGATCCAAACATTCTGGTTCTGGAGGCCAGTCCACTCAGATTCATGGTCCGGTGTGAGGATAACTGGACCAACAAAGTTATCTCAGTGGCTAACAACTAGCCTGGCTAAACTAACACATAGCATGGTTAGGCTAACAACTAGCATGGCTGAGTTGGTCACCTAATGCTGAATAAGAATTCAATCAGAAGCCAACTTCAGCTCTGTATTGAACATGTTGAACTGAGTCTCCAAAGCTAATGCTACCTAGCAAGTTTCCTAGTGCCAGCCAATCAGAATGGACACCACTTCAGTTAGTTAGCCAGGTGTTAGCGACAGTTCCTGGCTAACCCGGTTGGGCCCAGTCAGGGATCCGTGGATCTAATGGATCTACTGCAGGAACACTGAGGGCTTTACTGGACCAGAACAAAACTGTTTGGGTTTTTCCAACTGAAGATGCATCACCCCTCTCTCCTTCTGCCCCCCTCTCAGCGTTGCCCCATTGTTCCTGCCCCTCACCCCCCCATTGGGGCAGAACAAAGCCAGCTCCACAGGGGCACTAAGCTGCTGGGCTTAGACTCTCTGCTGCTGGTCGCCTTTGTTACCCCAAACAGCCCCTGCCCCCCTGCCCCCCTTCCTTGTTATAAACTTGAAGCCTTCCCTCCATTTCTCCTGTAAATTTAACCCCATCCTCTCCTTCACGTCTCCCTCAAAACGTGGGAGGAGGAGGGAAGGGGGGATTAAGGCGAGTGTGGTGTGTGGGGGGGAGTTGGGTGGGGACCTTGATGGTTGCTAGGGGCAACCATACGCCAGGACGTCTGGTACGCGTGCGCGAGCGTTGAGGGACCTGCTATCGTCCCGCCAATTTCGAGTCTCACAATTGGCTGAGAGAGAAAGAGAGAGGACGACGCACGCGCACGTGAGCGCGCAGGAGAGAGAGCAGATCAGAGAGGGGAGGGAGGGGGAGGGGGAAAGGGGGAGCGGTGGGAGGATTTAGCGCCAGCAGCGTCTTTTTGCGTCCAACACAACAAGCTCATTACCGAGCTGTGCGCGCCTGGAGACGGATTTACGCACCGAGCAGAAGGAGGTTGGTTCTTTTTCTTCATCTATTCATCCATCCATCATCCATTTATTCATCCATCCATCCCTCCCTTCATTCATCCATCCATCCATCCGCTCATCCATCCTGTCTGCGGCTCTTTGTTTGCGGCTCTGTGAGCGGCTCTGCAGGTTGACGCAGGTAATTAGCCGCTAACGGTGCGGCGGACCCGCTGCGGCGGTTCGGGGTCTCTGTCGGGTCGGATCCCACAGGTTCTGCAGGTTCCGGTCCAGCGGTTCGGCGCGCGCGGCTTCTCCGTGATGTGGAGCAACAGAGTCACGTGCATGCGCTCATCAGGAATATTTGGGAATATTCCTCTGGAATATTTCTCCAGAAACGCACCGAGCGGAAAACCTGCCACAGCTGACGAGCCCGCGCGCGCACACGAGCCGTCTGGAGAGCAGAACCCCACGGCGCGTGAAGTTGTTTACGTGCGTGGACAGACACAATAACAACAATAACCAGGAATGAACCGGGAGCGGCGCGCGCGTGCAAGAAACACGCACATGGCGGGAACCATCCCGGTCTGCTGGAAAGGAGGTCAGACTGGAGCAGCGCGGGCTGCTGGGACCCGAACCGAACCTAAACCGAACCCTCCATCCGGGCCGCGAGGCCCCGTGGCGGGAATCAGGACCAGATGATGTTTTTATTTTACTCAGTTTTTGTTTCCGGGCGAAAACATGTCGCCATATTAGGAGGTTCCTCACCCCAAGATGGAGGGGGGGGGGGGGTTATTAGCAATGCAGATTAGCTTCTGCTGAAGCACCTGCTGTGTGGCGCATGCGCTCTGGCTCCCCCCTCCTACTGGCATAGCCCCCCCACCCACTCCGCTGTGACATAGATAAACAAACAGATAAATAAATAAACAAAGGATGGGAGGACCAATCACAGTCTTCCTGGTTGAGGCTGCTCCAGGTTTCTCTGTGAACTTTGACCTTTGAGTCCAGATGACCCATCTGGCTTAGATGACTTAGAAGATGACTTCTAGAGAGAGAAAACACCCGAGGCAGCTTCCCGCCCTCATCCAGTCTCTGCTGGGGCCCCCACGCTGCCAGGCAGCCCTCCAGGGGCCCCAGCAGGACATCAGCTGGCAGCGTTGGTGGAGGAGGTGGCATGATGTGGGCCCCTGCACACGGCAGGAGTCTGGGTAGCAGAACTGAAGCCTGTGGGGTTCCTCAGGGCCCCGTCTGCTGCTCCCTGCTCAGATTACAGATTACGACATCACTTCCAGGCAGATTGAATGTTTCTTTGTCACGGCGGGATCACAGTCGGGTCAGAACTCATCGGTTTCTCAAATCGGTTCCTATTGGAGGGAAATGAACCGGATCCGTTTATCCCTCAGTAGATCCATAAACTCCATTTTGTTGCTTTCTGATGCTGTTGCACTCAATTCTCATCTCCCTTCAGTTCTCTCTGGGATTTCTCCCTTTGAGCTGGATTTCTCTGGATGGGTTTCAACCGGCCAATCACAGAATAGAAGCAGGAGATGTGAACGACGCCTTGTGGTTGTAGCTTAGCATCAGAGGAAGAGAACAGAGCTGATCAGTCCATGTCGGCCACGCCTCCAAGGAGGAGCAGGAGGAATGATTACGACATTTTCCTCCAGGCAGAGAAGTCGGGGTTGTTTAACTTCCTGTTAGCTTGTTAGCCTCTCCATGTGTCACGGCTAAATGTTAGCGATTGGTTAAAGTCGTTTCCAACTTCAGCGGAGGCCACGCCCCCAGGACGCAGCGGAGCGTCGAGCCGGCGCTGGTTCCAGCTCCAGACGGTCTGCAGCATGAAACACGTTCAGGTCAGAACCATCCAGACCCGTCAGGTCAAGGGTCAAAGGTCAAGGCCTTGAGTCTGATTGTTAATGTAGTTTCTTGTTTTATTGTGGCGATTAGAAAAATAAACTTGCTGTGATTTCCATTTAACATCAGAGAAGTGAGAAGCTCCCAGTGCATTCTGGGATGTGTAGTTGTAGCGCTGTGCAGCCACCTGACCTCTGACCTCTGACAGCAAACCCTAACCGGCCTGCTGTGGATTATTTCTCCTGAACATTTGAAATGAAACTCCAGGTCTAATTTCCAGCCAGTTGCAGGATGTCGCTGTCCCAGTTTGTCCAGTTTATGCTTCTGGTTCTGATTGGCCCGGTTAATGGGCCAAAGCAGACATGAATAAATGATATGAGGAGAGAGGATAGGAAAGACGGGGCAGGATGAAGACGGAGACGGGAAAACGATCAGAGAGACAAGGAGGACGAAGGAGACCAATAATTGGAAAATATGGAAAACTCGTGGAAAGGACGAAATGTGGAGCACAAGGGCCGAATTGTTGCTGTTTTCTCATCACATGTGGATCATGAGGGTCTCCTTAAATTTGCAGGTTTTTCGCTGTGAGCAGGAATGTGGACTTCCAGAGGTCAGGCGTGTTTTCCTGACACGATCAGATACACAGAAGCCCAGAATAATCCTCAGATTACCAGCTTACATAATCTGATCATATTTTTATCACAGCAGTCAGAGCGCTGGAGTGAACACAGATCGATGGGTGTGATGGTCATCAGCACAGATTCAACCCAGAAAACAGCTGAATCACATTTATTTCATCATTTCTGCTGATCTCACCTGACAGACATTCATGAACACAGCCCCCTTAATGCTGATGCCCCTAAGTCAGGGGTGGCCAAGTCCAGTCCTCGAGAGCCACCATCCTGCAAGTTTTAGAAGTATCCTTACTCCAACAGACCGGGATCAGCTCTACAGAGGCCTGATAACGAGCCATTCATTTGATTCAGGTGTGTTGAAGCAGGGAAGCATCTGAAAGTTGCAGGATGGTGGCTCTCGAGGACTGGACTTGGCCACCCCTGCCCTAAGTGAAGGCAACTGGATGGCTTTATTAGTCACCTAATCAGAAAGCAGATTACATGGTGGTGGCAGCATCATGATGTGGGGATGTCTGTTTGCTCATCTGAGCGCGCTCAGTTGATCCCCAGAGGCAGAAAACATGTCAGCCACCAACAGAGTTCAGCTGAAATGAGCAGAAACACTGAGGCGGGGCCACCTGTCCGGCTGGCCCCGGGCGAGAGGCGGGGCCACCTGTCCGGCTGGCCCCGGGCGAGAGGCGGGGCCACCTGTCCGGCTGGCCCCGCCTCTCGCCCGGGGCCAGCCGGACTCCCGACCCAAACGGATGGGAACCACCTCCTGCTCGTTATGAGTCACACCTTTTAGTTTTCTGCTTCTTCTAGGGTAACACTCAGTGCTGATGCTAGCTTGTTAGCTCAGTTAGCTCGCCTGCAGAGTGGCTGTGAACATGCTAACCTAGGAACCAGTAACCAAGTTAATGACAGGTTCTGACCCGACCGGTTCTGTTAAAAACTCAGAGAATAAAAACATTTTGAAGGACGTTTCTGCTCCAGCAGGATCTTGGTTTCTGGATCTGTTCAGAGTTCATTGGGTTTTTTCAAGTTTTTAGCCGTTACTTAGCAACCAGGAGTTAATTTATGCTCAACTTTTTATTACTTGCTTTGAGAATTGATGATCTAAACTGATTTCTACTCAGTCTGATGTGAAAAAAACTAATTCTTGTTCATAATCTGCCTGCTAGATCAAATGAGGAAATAAATCCTGAAATATTAAGTCTTCAGAAAATATATAATTCAGTTAGATTATTCTTTTGTTTTTATGATTATCTTGAGCAAACATAGAAATGTTTAACTTTTATGAGAAATAATCCCACACAGAAGGAAGAAATAAAAACAGAGAAACAAAATGAACTTTTATCCTGTTACCCCATCATAAAATATTTACATTTATTTCATTTAAGCACTTTTAAAAATAAAAATAACCTTTTCAAAAAAAGATGTCAGTGAAACCTCTCCAGGATTTCAGCTAAAGAAACGAGCAAAAGCAGGTTAAAGAAAAAAATTCAACTAGAGTTATTATGAAAATGATTCACAATATCAAAAATACCGGGAAAAAGATTCAGATGATTAACTCCATCTTTTCTCTAAAACAGAGGGAGGCTTTTTTGTAAGTGACACATAAAGGAGAAAAAAAGAGAATTTAGTGTTAGTTTGTTGAGCGTTGTCGTCAAGCTCATCTGAAATGTTTCTTATTTCCTTGGTTTCGTTTCATCAGGTTTTCCTCCAGATCTTTGATTCGGACGTTTATCCAGTCGTTTCTGATTCCTGCTGTTAGCTGAAGTTTTCTCAGAGAAACAGGGAATAAGACAGCAGATTAACTCAGAGTTCACCTCTACGATTATATTGATGTCGGTTTGGATCCTCGTGACGGCCAAACGGCCTCTGCAGCCGGACAGATTTCTGAGCCAAACCTCTGCAGAACGACTTAAGAGATAACATCAAATCAGCGCTAAGCTGCAGCCATGCGACGCTGCGCCAGCTTCCCAAATCAGCCGTTCCTCCCCGCCGCGAACGCAGCGAAACCGGGTCAGGCTGCAGGACAGAGAGCCGAGCACATGATGGCAGATAAAGGCCTGTCTGTGTGAGGGTGAGGAGGAGGAGGAGGCAGCAGCGTGATGAAGGGGCCTCTGTTGGAGTCCGGGCTCTGATAATGACGCCACTATGGAGGAAAACACTGTTCCTTTAAACTGGGCCTGATGGGAACACTGGAGCACCGCTAATTGGTAAAAACAGGAGGAAAGCAGGTGAGGGTCAAAGTTCACAGCCAGAAGCAGGAAGTCTGACAGGAAACTCTGCGCTGAACAGTCAGAGCGTAATCTGGCCTAATCCAATCCCAACGTTTTCACCATCATCTGGAAGAAGCAGGATATTAGAGGTTAATTTCATTTAAACTCAATAAAAACATTCAGTAAAAACCAAAATCCCAAGTTAAGGAAACCAATCCATCCAATGAAAATCATTTCCTTTACTTCTCTAATTAATTTGTTCAGTTTTCTTAATTAAACATTTTAGGATTCAATATGAAAAAACTGCTTCAAATCTCATTGATCCATGATTTTCTTCTAAATGACAACAAATTTTAGCCCAAAGCTCAAAATGCTGTGAAACAAATTACAGTTTATGTTGTTTTCATGATAATTTTATGATGATTTTTCTGCCTTCACTCAATGAAAACTCAAACTTTTAGATCAGAACCTTAAAGAAATGTGAGATTAATGTCGGAGCTTGTTTTCAAAATATAGTTTTCATCTGAGATTTATCCAAAATGTCTAACAATGTGAAGAACATAAGAAGATCACATCCGGCTAGCGGCTAACAGCTAGCGGCTAACGGTTAACGAAGAGTCCGAATTTTGTGGTTTGATCTAAATCACAGGTGTCAAACTCCAGTCCTCAAGGGCCGCTGTCCTCCAGTTTTTAGATGTGCCAGAGGTTCAAAACGCTGGAATGAAATGGTTTAATCACCTCCTCCTTGTGTAGATCGGTTCTCCAGAGCCTTAATGACCTGATTATTCTATTCAGGTGGTGCAGCAGAGGCTCATCTAAAAGTTGCAGGACACCGGCCCTCCAGGACTGGAGTTTGACACCCCAGATCTAAATGATGGAGGTGAGTTCCGGGGTCAGAGGTCGCTGTAGGCGAGACGCGGTGCTGACCGCAGAGATCGGACCGGATCGTTTTAACGAACCGTTTCCATGACGCCAACCTGCGGGAACTCATTTCATCCAGGAAGTAGATCGGGTCAGAACCATCAGTACATGTTCTGCTGACATATCTGAAATATGAACTGTGTCATGAGATGATTTCATCTTTGAGATCTGTTTTATACAGTTACAGCTCCAGAAAGGATCACTTTATTAATATCCATAGAAAGTTGAGTGGAAGGAAAAATTGTGGCTAAAGCTGAACTAGTAATGGAGATAACTGCAGCCTGCAAAAGGAGCCCAGAGCAGGAAGTGATGTCAGAGATGACCATCCTGTCTGAAACATGTATTGATCTGGTGTCATATTCTGACGTTTTAATTCTCTGTGAGCCAGAACCGTCAGAACCACAAGATTTATAGTTTCTCTTTCTGAAATTAGAGAAAAAATATTTAATTTTTCACTAAAACTAATTTTTTATTTTAGCTAAACTTTAACTGTAGAGTTTAAATTTCAGCGTGATTCGATGCAAACCTCAGATTTCATCCCCAGACAGAAACTCCTCATCTGTTTAACTTCAGCTGCAGGGTGTGTGTGTGTGTGTGTGCGTGTGTGTGTGTGTGTGTGTGTGTGTGCGTGTGCGTGTGTGTGTGAACAGGAGTCCGTTGTGTTGATTCCTCCTCCAGTGAGACGGCAGCAGTCAAACCACAGCAGCCTGTTGTTCTCTAGTTATTATGAACCCTGAGGCAGCAGAGAACATAGAAATATTAGCATAGATGTGCAGCAGCAGCGCTAGCAGGCGACGTGTGCGGCCTCCTGGACTGGATCCAGCTGGAGCGGACTGCTCTGCTGCTGCAGATTAAAGCTCTCTAATACCTTCACACTAAAAGGCCTGCGGGTTCTCAGAGGTCAATCTGCAGCATCAGGTTTAATCCGCAGCAACAACAGCAACAAACTGTTTATCTGCATGGAGCGAGTCGACGCTCATCAGAGACACCAGCAAATCACCAAACCACAGAGCAAGAACCACCGTCTGCATGTGGAGCTCCACCAGTTAAACCAGTTCCTCATCTAAACTATGTTCCCATCAAGTTAGTCATTCGGTTATAAATGTCAGTTTCAATCTAAACATTTAGTTAATCTGAGTATCTCTAAGCTAAACATTTAGGTAGCGAGCTAACTAACCGGTTAGCTAGCTACCCAGTTAGCGCTGAAATAAATGCTGCTACTGGATAAACTTGAAGCAGACGGCTCTGAAGCTGCAGCCATGTTGAAAACCTGAGTGAAGTGGAGCTAATGGACCATCAGGTCCCGCCATGTTGGTTTGATTCTCTTCCACTCTTCCCAGTTCTGACTGGTGTGTTTATACTGGGATCAGTGTTATGACATTCACAGAGTTCTGCTGCATCTGGACCGGGTTGTTACTTTTTTGTGACTACACCGTTGTTCAGTCACATGATCTGTCTGGACTGCTGGTCCATGTCGCCCTCTAGTGGTCAGAAAGTTATCAGTCAGAATCAGGGTGAGACTCAAATGTCTGAGGAGTCCAGCTGCATGGAGCCAAACTGGTTCTGAGCTGCACAGAACCAGTAAGAAACCAGTTCTAGAAGAGGTTTGGGGTTGTAATGTACGGTGACTGAGAGGTTCAAACAGTGAAGAAAATGCAACAGAAAAAATGCTGCAACCACAGGAAACAAGGGAGGAAATGTCACAAACAGAAATATAAAACTCGCCTCCAGACCACCAGGGGGAGCTCTAAATATGCTGCTCATATAAAATACTGTAAAAGTTATGAAGCTTAACGCACCTTTTCCATCTTCCTCCAACTCTCCTCAGTCTGGTCCCAGATGATTTGCGGTTGACTCCCCCTAGTGGCCTGGAGGGTTTTGTGCTGTTTCTCTATTTGTGCCATTTTGCTTCAATTTTCTTTCATTGCAGCATTTTCAGTCATTTCCGCTCTCATGGGCTCTGCAGGGAACTGGACCTCGGTACCGGTTCAGTCCTGCAGGGGGCGCTGCAGCTGGTGGCTCTGGCTGGATCCGGTTCCAACCTGTTAGCAGAAGCTGTGATGTGACCTTGCTGGGGTAATAATTATAAAAACGTCAGAGTTCATATCTGCAGCCGAATAAAACGGCTTATAAAGACTGGAGGAAGAGAGGAAGAGGAGAAGGGATGGAGGGAATAAACAGCTGATTGACAGAGAGATGGAAGGAAGGAAGAGATGAGAGGTTTGTGAAGAGAAATGAGAGGAAGAGGAGGAAACCAGACGGAGGTGAAGAAAACCAGACAGACGACAGGAAAACAGAGACGATTCGCAATCAGCCCATGTCTGCACCACTCCTCTTCATCCTCCTCCTCCTCTTCGTCGCCCCTCCCTCCATTTTGTCCTCCATCTGATGGAGCTCCGGCGCCTCAGGGCTTCAGCCTCACATCTAACGCTGCAGCAGCCAATCACCATCTGCCAAGACGCACAAAACCCAAACAAAGGGGAGCGGGGGTCTGCTGCTTAATAACTGATTAATAACTAGCCTTTCCAATGATCTGATGCAGCTTATGGAGCAAATCTATGACGTCATAGTCTGAGTTATGACATCTCTGGGCTGATTTTGTTATATTAATAAATAAAATAATCCACAGAACTGCAGCAGCTGAGGCTACAAAAGTTTTAGTCTTTGCTTGAGAAGGAAATGGATGGAAACACATTTCCTGTCTGTGTGACCCCGCCTCTTGCCCTTTGACCCCTGGAGCAAGGCACCAGCCCCCTGGCAACCCCGCCAGGGATAAACGTGTTGGATGATGGATGGAAACACTGAATAAGTCGGTTGGCGCTCCCATCCACTGGAGGATCTGTGCCTTACCAGAGGCACCAAACTTGCAGATGATTTTTATAACGTTTACCTCACATGACCAATCAGCCGATCCGTTATGAGCGTTTCCCCAGACCTTCCTGTAACGCTCCAAACCACGTCTGGACACCACTACGTCTCCAGCAGGACAATAGCAACGCATTCCTGAAATCATCTCCATTCTTCTGCGATGTGTGCTCCATGCTAGCCGGCAATCTTTACTTCCTGTTTGTCCCAGCCATGCGCAGCGTCAACGTCTGATGACATCACGCCTGGTGGATTCGCTCCAAACCTTCAGAAGGAAACGCGGCTGACAGTCTCAACACACAGGAGGCGCCTTCACGCTCTCCGTTCCTCCCTATGGATCTCTGAGCTGCTAGCCCTCCTCCTGCAAAGGAACCAGCAGCATTCATACACATAGACGTGGGCTAGCAACGCAACACAAGACAATTGATCAACTTTGTTGCCGTTGCGTTCTGTTCGTTCTGAGTGGCGGAAAACTGAAACCTTTCCAATTATGCCTCGCTTCCTGTGTGTTTTTGGTTCTGTGACACTTTAAAGGTTTGCTCAAAATTAGCATGCTAGCTGGCCAGAAACATGTCCGATCAACAGCTGTTCTGCTGAGTGTCGTCCAAGTCGTCTCACTGAAACAAAGCAGCTGCAGGAGGGAAACTGTCGTTTGTCTGCTAGAAGAATCCTCTTTGCAGAGTCATGATTCAGCCTCCACTCTGAAAATGCTCCATTTACAACCCAAACAACGACGGATCGGAGGCGTTTCAGTGTTTCTGCCTCAGTCAGGCCGTAAATCAGCCTGTGAAACAGCAAACCGGTCAACCGTCAGCAGGAAGGCAGAGCAGCCGCTGAGCGATGGAGCCGCTCAGGCACTGTGGGATTATCTGGAGCATGTGATGGATGTGTTAACAGCCCAGCCGCTCGCCTCCACCTGAGATCCTTCCTGCTGCAGGCGGCTTCCCTTCCTCACCTCCGTCAGACAGACGGTGACTCATCAGGCTCTGATTCATTCATTAAAGCGCTGCTACTACCACACTGCTTACGGAGAGTGCCGGAGCATCTTCTGCTCATAGCAAACAGGCCGACTGCAGAGAGACAGGCAGATCTGAGGGACTCAGGGAAGAGTCCACTTTACCAACTAGCTGGGAGGAAAAGGTTCAATTCCCACCAGAAGTCCTGCAGAGGAGCAACGACCACCAGCTCCGGATGTGTCAGTCCTCCAGAAAGAACCAGGACAGTTTAGTCTACAAACACCCGACCCCTAGAGACAGAGACTTTTTAGACACTTCAGATCTCAATCGGGGCCCATAGAACCAACTGCAGGACTCCAGAACCCTGGACCCGAGCCAAACCTGTCAGTCAGTCACCAGGACTGTGACTGACTGACTGACTGACTGACTGACTGACTGACTGACTGACTGACTGACTGACTGACTGACTGACTGACTGACTGACTGACTGACTGACTGACGGCGGGCTGTGCCTTCCACACCTCAGAGCTTCAGTCCTCCAGTGTTTCCAGTTTGTCCAAACTACCTTCAGATTGCTGCGTAGCTACAAACTGACCTTTCACCTTCCTCTAACCCTTCACTTCCCTGAGCAGACCGAGGATGTCTGATGCTCACTTCATCAGTCTTTCATTTGCCAATAATTCCCAGTAACTATTTGATCCACTGTCCTTCACCTGATGTCCTTTAGCTCAGCGTTTCCCACCAAGCCCTGCATGTTTTAGATGTGCTTTGATTTTAACTGACGGCTGGTTAACAGGCTTTTGTTGAGCTGAATCCGGTGTGTTAAATCAGGGAAACATCTAAAACCTGCAGGGTTCCTCCAGGACTAGGGTTGGGAAACACTGCTGTCCTCTACTGGTAGAAATGTAAGGAAGGACTCTGTGGACCGGCAGTTCCTGATGAGATCAGGAGTATCTGTAATTGATTAATCTACTGACTTATTTCCACAGTGAGTAACACATAGAGTAACATAGAGCGGTGAGGAGGAAGGAGCAGCAGCAGGTGAGGAGGCGGCTCCTCCTCAGAGCTCAGAAAGTGCCTCCTCTGCCGAGACCAAGACCTCGTTCCTAGACTCCTTCCTCAACAAGAGCGGCCTGATCTATGTTTTTAGATCCCAATTTACCATTGATGGATCAAATCAGCCAGTTTCCTCGTGATTGACTGTTTGGTGACCAGCAGGTCATCATTTTGGGCCAAAGCGAACGACTGGCAACGGTTCTGGGTCATAACAGATCAACCAGCAGCATCACTTTGACGGAGGTTTAATAAAGATCCGACAGTCGATCCTGTTTTAGTCATGAAACCCGCTGCAGGTTTGCCCTGTCTTACCTGGGCTTAGCTGCAGAGAAACGACTCCTTCAGGCTGATTCCCAACACAGTTCCTGACTTTCTGAGAGGAAAGGAGGACAGAGTCGGCGTGTTCACACACCAAGCTTTAACTTCTCAAAGTGTCACTTGTTCTGGAAACATCGTAATTGCATTGCATTCCCCGCCGAGATCCTCCCTTCATTCCACATTCAGAGCACGGCCTAGTCGAGACTAATTGAGTGTCCGTGGTGTCGATTCAGACTATTAACCATCTGTTCCTCCCCCCTCTCTCCTCACCCTTCTCTTCTCCACAGGAGTTTGGAGGACTAGTAGGATGCTGAGTGCGTTTCCTCCTCTCCACTGCTCTCCACCCTGCTCTCCATGACCTGAGAGCGCCGCCGCAGCAGGAGGAACCGAGCACCAGAAAGCCACAGAGGAAGAGGAAGGAAGAAAGTCAAGGAAGGAAGTTCAGCTCTGATTACTGTTTTCCCTTTCTGAGATGGCGGCGACTGAGGTCGGTGCAGCACCAGTGGTCCAGGAAGATGGGAAAACCCCAGAAAGCAAACCAGCCGAGGTGGAGCAGCCGGTCAAAACCGCAAACACAGAGACTGTCGGCAGCGAAGTGGTGCAGAACGACGGCTCGGCAGTCAACAGCGAGGCGGCGGACAACAAAGAGACTGTGAACAATGACACAGCCGCAGCCGAGGAGGCCGGCGGTGAGGAGGAAGGAGCAGCAGCAGGTGGGGAGGCGGCTCCTCCTCAGAGCTCAGAAAGTGCCTCCTCTGCCGAGACCAAGACCTCGTTCCTAGACTCCTTCCTCAACAAGAGCGGCCTGGGGAAAGTGATGGCGGGCAGGAAGAAGAAGGAACACGCCGTAACCGCAGGGGGAGCTGACGACGCCGCCGTCGAAGGAGGTGAGAAGGACGGAGAAAAGGCAGGAGAGGAAGGAGCGGAGGCCGAAGGAGGAGCCGAGGGAGAGGCAGCAATGGAGAAGCCTGCAGAGAACGGAGAGAAGGAGGAGGAGAAGAAGAGCAAAACCGTAGAGTCCAAATCTACCGTCCGCGATCTGATCCGGAAGCCCGTGGCGAGGATCTTCTCCCATCGCAGCACCGAGAAGAAGGACGGTGGCACGGCAGAGCCCGAGAAGCAGGTCAAGGTCCGGTCCCGGTCCCTGGACCGCCTGGAGGACCCAGAAGCGCTCAACGCCACGGCGGAGGAGGGCGGAGTGGTGGCAGGAGCAGAGGGGGAGCAGAAAGCTTCGTCCTCGACTACCAAGCACATGAAGCGCTGGCACTCCTTCAAGAAGCTCATGGCTCAGAAGACACACAAAAAGAGTGGCGGCGGTGAGGACGGGAAGGAGGAGGGAGCAGAGGGAGAAGCAGGAGGCGGAGACTCCTCCACCCTGGACTCCAAGGAGTCCGGTCACAAGCGTTGGAAGCTGAAACGCTCCTGGACCTTCCAGGGTCTGAAGAGGGACTCGTCCGTGGTGGGCATCAGTGGCAAGGCCAGGGGCTCAGACAAAGAGTCTGCCGACAAAACAGAGGAGGCCGCAGGGGGAGGAGACGAAGAAGAGGGGGGGAAGGTTGAGGCAGGAGCCGAGGAGGCGAAGACGGAGGAGGAGAAGGCCGAGGGAGGCGAGGAGGAGAAGGCGGTGGGAGGCGGGACGGTGACGCAACACGCCAACGAGATCTGGACCTCCTTCAAGAAGCGCGTCATTCCCAAGAGCAAACGGGCCAACACAGAGTGCGCCCCTACTGGTGAGGAGGACGCCACTGCAGCCTCTGGTGAGAAAACAGGAACTAACATCCTAAAATCCAACCGCTACATGAGCTAGCAGTGGAACTTCATATGCAGGAGATGTTAGTCAAACTAAACAGCAGCTGTCAGGCCACCACCGTGCCTGACAGTCAAACTGAGCTGCTGTTTAGTTTGACTGTCAGGCACGGTGGTGGAGGAGTGATGGTTGGGGTTGGTTTACAGATTCAGCACCTGGCAGTTATGGAGTGGACTCAATGGTTTCCACAGGCAGCCGGGTCATGGGGTGCACTTAGTTTTTAGTCACAATGTTTTTGTTTCAGTTTCTTTCTGAGATTTGATTGATTCTGTTCAAAACTCAATGATTTACATGAACTGATACATAAACCCCTGGAACTGAGCGATCGTGTGCTTTGTTTCAAAAATCACTCAGACAACAGAGTTCAGATGTGAAGGAGTGATCCGTCTGTCTGAGGTGAGATTCAGTAGATCTCCACTCGGGTTGTTCCCGTTGGAAAGGCGTCTTTAAGGCATCGGAGCTCGTCTGACCGGCGCGCTGAAGGCTTGACCAACATCCTGACGGGTTTGAAACAGCAGGACTCGAGGTATCATCCCAGTGGGACGCCGCTGCAGAGCTCTGGTCTCAGGCTGACTCTGAGTCCGCACCTTTCCAGGGAGGTCAAGCCTCACCGGCTCGCAGGGAGCTGATGTAGTTCATCAAGTAAAATAGTCACTGTGTGAAATTCAAATTTTACAGACGCTCCAGTCAAAATTAGCTTTTGGCTGCATAAAAGGAAGGAGGGACAGAAAAAAGGTTGTTGGTAGGATGTTCCTCAGTAGGCTGTAACAGCCAATCAACTCTCCATAAACCAATCAGCTTAAAATCTGTTAATCCTCAAAACCACGACAGAAACAGCCAACCTCCAGCACCAGGCAGCAGCCTGGAAGAACGGGTCGACCTCGGAACCAGCAGCCGCGGTTCCATCCAACCGCCATGCAAAGGTTCGAAATGAACAAAAACGGATAAAAGGAAAAAGGCAAAGTAGTTGATTTCCATCAGCCAGGCTGAACAGAGCATGATCTCATCAGATTTTGATGCTACGCATGGCTGGAATAAACAGGAAGTAGAAGTTCCTAACAGGAAGTAGAAGTTGCTAGCTAGCATAAAGTAGAGAGAGTCCTCCCCTCCCTGCCATAGGTTTGGAGAGGAGAGTTTTCAGAGTTTGGTGCCTCTGGTAAGGCACAGACCCAGCAGTGGAGGGGAAAGTTTGATCTGTCAGAACTTATCCTGCAAATGTGTTTCCGTCTTTAGCGCATTAACTGTTTTTCAGAAATGACAAAAATTGCCTGAAGTGACTATAAAAACTTTTTAGCAAAATTGAGGAAGTCATTTTAAATTTTGCCATTTTAATCAACTTTTTCTAATGCAATACTTTAAAATGACAATAAAAGCTGTTGATGAGAACACGGCTAATGATCCAGTCCCAAAGAACCGTCTGGATTGGCTGAAGGGCGATTCTGAAGCTGGAGCGGTTCCCTGCTTTGGATCACGCGTCATCTTGCAGGAATAAAAATGTTTCACGCAGCGATCGGTCCGCTCCCTGACCAGTTCAGTTCTGTTTCTAAAGTTTCGACTGAGTCTCTGAACTCCTGAGACGCCACAAGGCACCATCAGCCAATCAGAGGCAAGCGTCTGGTAACAGGGGAGCTATGCTACAGGTTTGAAAGTTAAAACTATTCATGAATTATCTCAAAGCTTTCTGGATTCTCCGGACAAAACCTTCATGGGTAAGAAGCAGCGGTGAGCACACTTCCACTAATCTGCTAATAGGTGAGCTAATTTTTTGTTTGGCGCTGTAGCGATTTTGCTAACTCTGAAAACATCTAGCACACTTAGCTTCCCCTAAATTACATTTTCTGCTTTCTTTCCTGCTGCCTAAGATTTTAATACTTAAAGTAGTGGTGGGAAAATGTTGCTAATCTGCAAATGCGCTAATAGCAGAGCTAATTTTTAGTCGTTTCACTAACTTTAAAAACATTCAACGTACTTAGCTTCCCATAAAATAAATTTTCTGGATAAATTCTGAAAGCGCTAATTTACTTGGCTGTTTTAAAAACTGTTAGTTGAATAATGTTTGACATCTGTGTTGAATGTTAACAAGCAGTTCAGCTTCTTTTCCTGTTACGGTGCAGCAAATGACTCCTATTTTCTACCCAGAATGCATTGCTGTAGAACAGTAAACAGTTCAAATCTGCTAATGTTAGCATGCTTTCTGACCAAAGCCCTACTGTGGTCAATTAGGCTAAGGCAGCAACAAAGAATTTAGCACTTTAGCATTAGCAGAGCTAGCGTTTATCAGCAGGGCATTAGGGTTAGCACAGCTAGCTGCTAAGAAGCTTACTCTACAGAAAGGGTCATTCAAAATAATCCAGAGAAAGGGAACTACAGTCTTCTTTGGTTCAGGTTTCCACCCAGTCAGTTATTAAAACGCTCGTTACTTCTGGAGTAACGCTAACGTTCCTCCATGTCCTCCACAGGTGAGGAAGCAGCCGCAGAGGAAGGCAAAGACTCCAAATCAGCCAAGGCCAAGCGTTCCCACTTTGGTCGTGCTGTTTCCCTGAAGAACTTCATCATGCGGAAGGGCAAGTCCAGCAGCGTGGACCAGGGCGAAGGCGCCAAGGAGGAGGAGGAGGCCGCCGAAGAAGGAGACGCCACAGAGGAGGGCGGAGCCGACGGCGAGGCCGCCGCAGCGACCCAGGAGAGCAACGACAAAGAGGCCGAGGAGAAGACTGCGGAGAGCGGAAGCGAGGCGGTGGAGGAGCCGGAGAAGACGCCGGTGGAAGCGGCGGAGACCAACGGTGAGACAGGCTGCTCCAACGGCGTGGCGGAGGAGAACGCCACCGAGAACCATCAGGAGGAGGAGGAGCAGACGAAGGACAGCAGCCCCATGAAGAAGAGCAAGGAGGGCATGAAGGACGACGCCAACGCCAAGATCATCAACGCCACAGCGGCTGTGAACAGCGGTGAGTTCGAGCACATCAGCCGGGACTCTGACGAGCCTCAGAGCGGCCGCAAAGGAGGCGGAGCTAACAGCAAGCAAGACACAGAGCGAACAGACAGCAGCAGGAAGCAAGGCCAAGGCAGCCATGTTGAATCCAAGCTAGCACTAACCGAGAGCAGGGAGGAAGAGGAGGAGGAGGGAGAGGCAGAGTCTCCCCAAAACGGAGGCTGTGACCAGGGAGGCAGGGGGGAGGAAGAGGAGGAGGAGATAAGGAAGAGGGACCTCCGAGAAGCAGCCGTGGCTATCGTTCAAACTGTGATGTCAGCAGCTGCTGTCCAATTAGAGAGGGAGCTGAGCATCGACAACGGCTTCAATGGCCATTACAAAGTTAGATACTGACGACATGAACACGCTCCTTATATTCACACTTTACTGCACATGGTCACATTAAAACACTTTCACGTGCTAAAAGTTACGTAGCACAAGCATGAACTCACAGGTTTTAGGTTTCCATGGCAACAGGGAAAGAGGTTTACACCCGATCTGCAGGCCAGTTTTAGACCCGGTTGTGATCGGTTCTGATCATCTTTTTATAGCGGCAGTGAATGGAAGCAGCTGAAAGTCAGTTTTATCCTCAGAGTTTATTTGTGAGGGTTTTTCCTGCACTACAGACTTTAAAAAACATGATTTTTAGATTTCCACCACACTTCTAAGAATGTCTGGTTTGGTGCTTTGTCAGAACCAGAACAACCGAACAACAAACTGTCATGAAAGCATAAATCACTTTATAGATAACATAAAGCTCCATATGTTCAGTTCCAGATCAAACAGCGGTCAGCATCGCAAATCATTTTATGTCACTGTGTGTGCGTTAGCGACACATCGTAGCCTTGAGTCTAGAGGAGAAAAAGAAAAACAATAATTTGTGTAGCTGGTCATATGAGAAAAACATGGCAGTTCATTTTAGCTAGCTAGCTAAATATTTACTATGCTAACTAAATATTTGGCTCAAACATAAACATTTATTTGGAAAGCCAAATATTTAGCTCAGTGTTAAATATTTATGTCAGAGCTAGCCTGGTGTTTAGCTAGCTCTGAATTAGCTCATCCTTTAAGCTGCAATGTTGTTCAGGAAAAGAGGGAAAACAAAGATAAAGTTGTGATTTGAAGCAATTTAAAAGCTGGAGTTCAATGAAAGGTTTCAGAAAACCCAGCTTTTATTTTGATAGTCCAAGTGAATCTGCATATTACCTGAATATTTAGGTTTAAGCTCAATAATTAGCTTCCATCTAATATTTAGTTTGAAACTGTGGCATATATAAATGACATGATGAAAATATGACTTTGAAAAATGAACCAATTATTTTTATTATGACAGGATGAATAACCCGCTCATTTTGGCTGGTAGTTTTTGACAGAGTAACTTTACAAACGACGAGGAGACGCCGACTTTAACTCCACTACAGTTAGCTGCAAGCTTTAACTGCAGCGGTTTTGTATTTGAAGACGTTGCTAATGCTAACGTGAGAGAGATGAGTGAACATTAAATTCATATTTATTTTCATGTGCTGTTTGAAGTTCATTATTTCCAGTATTTAAATTCTTTTTTATTCAATATTTAATTATTATAGTGATATATTGCTGGTCAGGTTGCTTATATACTTTGTTGAGAGGCGTTCAACTGAGTTCAGCTGATTTTGGCTCAAGGGGCTGCAGCAACGGGCGATACCTTCACCGGGGGCGACCCAAATTTCAAACAGGCCTGATTGCTGATGGGAAGTCGGTCATGAAGTTTTAATCGCTTCTTTTTACCACTATTGTGCTACGCAATGGATGACACATGATTACGCCGACATTCAGTCTAGTCAAAGAAACTGTTGCATAAAAAAGAGCCAAAAATGTCAGTTTATGCCCAACTTTACATGAGCTTAACTGAAGGCTCTTATTGCACCAAAACTCAGAATTTTCTGCTTTGAAAAACGTTAAATTCTGATTTATTAACTCAGTGATCTCAGTTACAAATGAAATGTTATTTTTAAAATTCAGATGTTCAGGCAAAATAAAACCAAAACGTTCTTTTCTGATAGTTTGACTTTATAGATATCCATTTTACAAAACGAGTCTCTAAGGACAATAAATGTGAGAATAGTAATTTTTTTGTGAAAAACTCCACAGATAATGAGACAGTGGGATTGTTCATATGGGTTAAAATTGTTTAATCTGAGCAATGCAAGCAGTTTCCCTCTGCTTCCAGTCTTTACGCTAAGCTGGGCTAACCTGGATGCTATTCAGTCTTTACGCTAAGCTGGGCTAACCTGGATGCTATCCCGTCTTTACGCTAAGCTGGGCTAACCTGGATGCTATCCCGTCTTTACGCTAAGCTGGGCTAACCTGGATGCTATTCAGTCTTTACGCTAAGCTGGGCTAACCTGGATGCTATCCCGTCTTTACGCTAAGCTGGGCTAACCTGGATGCTATCCAGTCTTTACGCTAAGCTGGTCTAACCTGGATGCTATCCAGTCTTTACGCTAAGCTGGTCTAACCTGGATGCTATCCAGTCTTTATGCTAAGCTGGGCTAACCTCAGAGCAGCTAAAGTTGATGGAGGCGGACAGAAACAGCAGGACTTCGGCGCTGGCAGCAGCTTTCAGACCACAGGAAGCTTTTTTCTCAGGAAGTTGTTCAAACCGTTTTCAGACCGTTTGACAGCAAACGGTCTGAAAACACAAACTAGCCAAACGTTTCCGTCACTCTGTGAGGTCTGCTGAGGGAGCGCGCTCCTTTCCGCCGACTCAGCGCTCCGTTTTTGAAGCTTTTCTGTGGTTGAAACCTGCTCAGGGCGACCTGTGACCCTCCTGAATTATTATGCTTCCTGCTCCTCTCCACTCAGACTGCTGCATGCGGCTCGCCGTCCAGCGGCGCCCGCTTTCATCCCAACATTCAGCAGGTGCTGCAGCAACGTTTCCCAGAGGCTCTGTAGTGACGTGTTGCTAACAGGATTTATGGTTTAGGACTTTCTGAAACTTTGTTCTGTCCCAACTTGCAGATGTTTAAACATTTCATGATTTATTTTCTCTATTTGTACACCAAACAGGAGAGAATCTACAGCAATCAGATATAAGTTATTATTTTAAATAAATGAAAAGAGCATTTTACCCTCCCGGTCGGAGATCTAAGAGCAGAACTAGCTTCCCTTCGTTTTACTGACTGACAGCAAAGACACCACAACAGTCTGAAGGAACTATTGTTGTTCCTGAAAAACACAAACCCTCCACTCCAGACTCAAGTACCGGGTTAATTTGGGCAAATGCTGAGTTAGTTGGCTGTTTGTAAAGCCTCATGAAGCTGAATTAAAGTGAATGAAGTTAGGAAAATAAAAGATTACACGCAGTTTTTCATATTTTGTCTCCATACTGGCTGCTGTTCCAGGCAAAGCTGTAATCCAGAAGTAGTTCAGACACCTGTAAGTTATTTGTTTGATTTTCTTCCAAAGTCGTCTTCCATGACAAACTTTACCTCAGAAAAAAGTTTTCGGTTTTTTGAAATCATTAGAAGTACAACTGCAGACTTTTTATTGTTGATCTTCCTCCTAGAGCTTCCAGGTGCCAGTAGCTGTTAGCTGTAAATAACTGCTAGCTGTAAATAGCTAACTAGCTGTGATCATCAAGCTGTCATTAGCAGGCAAAATTAAGGTTTTATTCACAGTTCATTTTAACTCTTCCATCAGTTAAAATGAACTGGTAGCAGTTACGTTCAACCAGCTAACAATATTTAGCTTAATATTTAGCTCTATAGAAAAAAAATCTGAATATTTGAAAGGGAAACGCGAGTCGATCAATGACTAATCTGATATTAACAAAGGCTTGCTAAACATCTTATGGTAGTTGTATTTACTATGTAGCTGTTAGCTTTAACAAGCTAAATAGTTTAAGTTCTGGTACTTCACTTTTTTATGAAGAAAACAAAATTAAAGTCACATCAACAGATGAGAAAAATAAAATTAGCTGTGGCCTTTACAAAGTCTTTTAAAACCTTCCAGGCCTCACACTCAGCAGGAAGAGGTTAGCTTTAACTAGCTAACTAGTCCTAACTTAGTTAGCTTTGCATCTGCAGAGAAGGAAACCACTTTTCCAGTCAAAAGAGTCGATCAATGTGACATTAAAGTGTCACAGGAGCTTTTTAGCTAACTGAGTTTCAGCGCCTAAACTTAGCAATTAGTTGTTAGATTTAAATATCTAACCAGCTCATATAGTTAGCTCAGTGTTTATGATGAAAGAAGGAAGCTTTTTAATGGGACATCAAGACTGATAAGTCCATCTATAAATACTACATCAAAATTAATAGCATCAGCTCAGCAGGTAGAGGTTAGCTTTAACATGCTAACTAGCTGCACTCACATGGTTAGTTTTCAGGGTGAATATATCATCAGTGAATTATTCTGTCATCTCTCAGGTTTATTTTTCTGTCAGGATCTAGACCAGGGCTCCCCAAACTACGGTCCGGCCCCATGAACAGTACCAGAGAGCATTCAGATATTTTTTCCATTTATTGTATTTTCCGGTTTATATGTGTATTTTTCTTCAACCACCAGGGGGCTCTTTAGCAGGAATGTGTCCTGTAAACTGTGGGTGTTTTGTTTTGCACGGCGCATTGCTGCCATCTGTTGGACTTTTAGGGAACTGCTTGACTTTTATGTTATTTAATCAGTTCGGTTGTTTGCTAGCGGTAGAGCAGATGAACACGTGTCTGTTATGAACGCCGCCTGTAAGTAGCAGCTTATACTTCAAACCGAGCCTTTATGGTAACATATGAGAAATTAATATGTTATAGTTACTTTCCCTCAGTGGGATATATACTAGTCAGTCCCAGTGACCGTTTCACTCATGGGTTTTGCCCATGTGCTTTCTGGGTAAAAATCAATCGAGAAACGCATCGCCCCCCCCCCCCCAACAATCTCCGGCCCCCCACCAGAGAAGGGAAAAGTTATGTGGCCCTCACAGGAAACAGTTTGGGGACCCCTGATCTAAACGGTCAGATTTCAGGCTGAGGCTCGTTTTTCTGGAGTGATGAATAAAAGCTGCTCTCCAAGCTGACTGTGAGGATTATCCTCCATGATGTGGCAACACTGCTGGTTTTTCTGTTTCCTTTAACACTAAAAAACTCACAACACCAGTGACCAACATCTGTACTAAACCACTAAACTCACATCTAATCTTTTTTGTATGACTGCTTTTATTATTATTATTCTATTTTTAATACATTTTTTCAATCTCTTTTGTTATCATTTGCCAGACAAAAAGGCGGGAAACGTGTGAGGCCAAACAAAGAGGATTAAAACTGCCCGGGATTCGCTGAGCAAGGAGCTCTGAGCCCCGCCCCAACTCTTCCTCCTCCTCCTCCCTCCTCTTCCTCCCGAATAATCGGAGTAATCATGTAAACAGATCACCACGGTGAGAGACAGTCGGAGCGAATGAGAGGGATGCAATTCATGTAGTTGAGAAGTAAAAATACTTCCTCAGAAAGCAATAATTCACCCCACCTTCATCCTCCATCTCCCTCCGCCCGGGTCTAAACGTGCATCCTGTGTTTTTTTTTTTACTTTTTCTTTGCTTGTCTGTGAGATTTTATATTGTCTACGAGAGAAAAGAAAATGCAGAAATGTAAAAAATCCTCCTTTAGCTCCCCCCACCTCCAATCACTGCCGACGTCTGATTGGTGGATTTAAATGTGAAGGAAACAAAAAACAAAAGAAGAAAAAAGACTCTTAGTTTTATATTGACGGCCATTTTTGTTCGTAGTCCCCTCCCTCAGCCCCAGTCTTCCCATTGCTCCCAGTAGATGAGGACTGCCCCCCCACTGCACCGTCTTCAGCGCTGTGTGTTTAATGTTTTAGACTGTTATATTGTGTACATGGAATAAAAAGAAAAGCAAAACAGCTTCGATTACTAAAGTCACTGTTTCTTTTTTCTCGTTTTCCAGTTTGGTTTTTGATTGTTTTTTTAAACTCCATCTTCTCACTGTTACATCTGACAATATGCTGTAATTAATAAAACAATAAAAAGCAACAATAATAATAATAACGATGATGTTTTGTTGGTCCAAGTTTTCACATGTCTGCTAGCAAATTGTCAAGAAAAAGATAGAAAAATAAAGACTAAAATCTAACAACTAAACTGCGAGTCACAGTGAGTTTCTGTTTGGGGGCGGGGCCTGCTTCCGATTGGTCGGCCGTTAATCTGCGGATCGATAATCCCGTTACGTAATGGGCGGAGTGAGGCGAGATTCCTTTGTACTGAAGAAGATCTGTGAGTATTATGGGATGTCGCAGCTCCATATGCCAGACGCTTCACACCTTTTATCTGTTTTCTTTATGTAATAAAAACAATAGATATGAATTAGTTTGGCCCTTTTATAGAAATGAAAAATGAGCCTCAGTCCTCTGAAGGATTTGAGCTGAAAAGGTTCAGCAGATTTATTTTAGACAAACAGGAACAATCCTTTAATCCGGCGCTGCTCACCAATACATGATGCCTGATTATAATATGATCGACAATCTGCCTGCTGGATTACGATGGATTTATGACAGCTCGGAAATTCATCTGCAACTTCCCTCAAGTGTTACTGAAACTGCTGCTCAGAGAAGCGATCTTTAAAAATATTCATTAATAATTCTACCAAATTCACCGAGAGCTAAAAACACCTTTATCATTTCCTGCATCTTTATTTTAAATGTTTAAAAGTTTTTAGAAGGTAAAGAGAAAATGAACTCATTAAAAAACAACAGAGAAGTTGAGGTGGAAAGTTGGACTGACGACTGGTTCATGTTTAATTTGCAGCCAAAACAAAAATATATTCCATCCATTTTCTAACAGCTGGTTCCTTAGTGGGTCAGGAGGAGCTGCTGCCTCTCCAGCTGACGTTCTGGGCGAGAGGTGGGGTCACCTGGACAGGTGACCAGTCTGTCACCGGGCAACACAGAGACACAACCAAACCTGACAGTCATGTTTTTGGACTGTGGGAGGAAGCCAGAGAGAACCCACCATGCACAAAGACTGGGGCTGGGAATCGAACCCAGAACCTTATTGCTGCAAGGCAACAGCTCTACCCACTGTGCCACTGTGCAGCCTTATTGAGATGATCAATGCTGCTGAATTTGGTTTAATGCTTTCAGCTTAAATTAAAAGATTTTAAACTGTTTAACGTTTAAATGTAAGATTTTAAGGAGCTGGTAGGTTTACTTTGTAAAACTTCAAAGAACAATATTCATAGCTAATTGTTTTGTTGCCATAGCAACAATCTGATGCTGCGAGTTTAATCTTTGAGTTTGAGCTGTTTGTTCACAGATACAAATGAATAAACTGGATTATAGCTGATTGTTTTTAGGTTGGCCAGTTAAACTCCTCCTCCTCTCCCAGATTAAATGTAACACAGAAGCTGCTAGAGCTGCTGATGTTGTAGCAGCTACAGGGGCCCCTCAGTCAGATTCTGCCCCAGGCCTCATCAGCCTTGGACCGGCCCTGCAGGATGAGGTAAATCTGCTGCACTGAGCAGAGATGAGCAACAAACAGGAGATTTAATTCAATGCTGCTAATGTGGCTTTAGCAGCTCTGACATTTCATGTCTGCTGAGTTTTAATAAGAATCTCAGAAACTGTTTTGGTTGCTGGAGTTTATGGGACGAGAGTTTCAGATCTCTGCTCGGCCGCACGCATCAACTCTGGCTACGTGGACAAAGCATTTGGTGTGGGTTGGTGCATCTGTAACCAGAAAAATAATAATAATATAAAACCAGCGTAATGTGTGACATCGAGGAGAGGCTAAAGCTCCTCACCTGCACCTGCACGATGAGGTTAGCGCTGGTTCGTTAGCCGCTAACGCTCCGACCAACCAGGAACACAGACATGAACTTTACAGGGCAGACAGCGCCACACGCTGGGCAGCGGGTTGAGGTGGAAACGCCGCATAATTCTTTGTTCACAAATATAAATCATTCTCACCGCTCCTCAACTCCTCTGAAAGAAAGACTACAAGTTATTCCTGTGGTTCACATAGAGCCAGGGGAGAAACTACAAACTTTCTGAGGTGTATATGAACATGTCATCCCCCCCATGACATAAACCTGTACAACTCATCTTTAATTAAAGTATCAATAATAATAAATGTATAGATTGCTGCCTACAGGGCAATTAAAAAAGAGTGAAACGGAAAACAGGGCAATATTTCATCATTTAATATGTAAGTGAGCCAAAGAGCCACTTCTGTTAGCCTGAGTCTAGCGCCACCTATGGGCTGCAGGTCTGAGGCATTTTGTTAGCAAGTTTTCTATCATTCTTATAGCTTGATAGGAAGCCTGATCCAAACTGGCAACCCACATTAATAACATAGTGAAATAATATTGACCACAAAACAGAATTTATAAAAATAAAACATTTTTCCTACACAATCCTAACAAATGCTTTTAATGTTGAAAAAATAAACGGTTTCTCTTCATAATATTTATTATTTACTAGTGATCTATTTGTATGATTTGTTCTATTGCCATTTATATTCATTTTCTGTCTCAGTCTCTTCATTGAGGTTCTTCAGGTTCTGCTGTTCTGACCCATCCAGTCTGACCCTCTGTGCGCCACTGAATATCGCCGACCCATTTATTAATGCCCCCATTAATCACATCTGTATTTTTGCGGAGGTCTTGCTTCTAAGCACGGTGTTTTATCAGGTGGACATTTTAAAAAGACGCGGGTTGATAGCAGCTCACCGCGGCGTAGTGTCCGTCGCTAGGTAACCATGACAACAGCGTCAGTTCGTAGCTGAACTTAATATTTCCCGTGTTTTGTTTTGGTCATTATTATTAGACTTATTGATGATGTGTGTGATAGGTGTGTCTATCCGATATTTATAACAATACGGAATAAATCGCGTCCCGTATCGGTTCAACAACCACCTGCCATTTTAGGCTAGCTTAAGGCTTAAGCTAACCTAAAACCCTCCTGTTGATACACTGACATTACTTACCTTCTGTCTTTCAACCACTTTGAAAAGCTTTTCTTTGTCTCTCCAACATCTTTTTCCGTCCCTCTCTTCCGGAGTTTTTCCTGCCGTCTATCTTTAGCTTCCTGTTGTCAGAGCCCCTCAAATTAAAAAGAAAACGCGCCTCGGCTCGTTCTGGAAGGGGAACCAAGCTGCCTGTATGGGAGGAGAGGCGCCTAATCAGCGCTGTTCTTCTGTTATTGATCATTTCATACACAAACAGCTGTAAATGCTGTAAATTTTTGCGCCCCTCTAGTGCAGCGCCCCCATGCGTTGCATACAGTGCGTACCCACTTTTTGGGCCACTGCACAGAGCTGCACACCCAGAGCTAACACGGTTCGTCTTAAACTCACCTTGACGTGGACTTCTCCAAACGATCCGCGCCGAGGTCAACCTCAGGTCAAGCAGCAGCAGCGCGAAGCTGTGATTGGTCCGCTCTGCCAAACGCAAACTGTAAACTCATCTTTTAGAAATACATTTGCTCCGCCAGTGAAACGATCACAGCAAGAGAGACGCTTTCAATCCGGATTAAATTAAAAACAAAACTTTTTTTCTTTAATTTATCCAAAAACAACAACTCTTGGCCTGGCGGGGGAGATGGTAGGACTTTCTGTCCTAAACATCACAAACATAAACGCGGGTCTGCTAAACTACCTCCATGTTCCAAGAGGTTTTACAGAAGGCCGTCCAGCAGGGGGCGTCAGACACACTGGGTTTTATTTACAGGTGGCAAAGGGGGAGAGGTTGGAGTCCTCAGAGCCGAGCCAAGAACAAACTTTTCCCTCCTTTGCAGATTTTTGCCAGTATTTTTCAGATCATTTTCTTTTTGGACTTAAAAACAAACTCGTGTTTCCAGCCATAAAGTTTGGATCTGTTGCTCTGCTCGGCCTGCTTCCTGCCGGTTCCGATCAGATCATTTATGTTTTTCCATAAAGTTTCTTTTCCCAGGCGGTCTGATGATCCGCCGAGATCATTCCTGCCTGGAATCTGCAGCGTGTCTGGATTAATCTGGTTACCATGGCGCTGGTGGAGCAACGGGCGGACATCATGTTGGTTTGGGTCAGGAGGGCGGCCATGTTTAGCCCAACCAGAACCGGTTCTGTCCAGAGGAAGAGGAGGTAGGATGAAGCTTCAGCAGGAATCAGGTGAAAATGAAAACTTTATTGGTTGAAACACAAAGACAAACTTTACAAAATAAAAGTCAATAATTCCTCGTGATTTCTCTCTCTGGTTCGTCCCTTTGGCTTTTAGAGGAGGAAAAATATCCAAACACCAATTCACAACGCAAAAAACATAAAAGCAAACCCGACAGACGTCCAGCAGGGCGGCGCCGCTGCACAACAACAATGGAAGCAAGCAGCCGCGCTGCAAAAAGCAGATTATTATAAATACACAGAACGATTGAATTCAGCTCCTAGTGAAAGGCTTACGAAGCTCATAAAGCCAGGAGAGAATCACAGAAAAACCCTAAAAACTCTTCACTCCTCCATTTCTTCTTCATGTCCATTTAGAAACACCGGCCGTCTCTCCATCTGCTCCACCTCCGTCCGATTCACTCCATTTTAGACATCTCCAGCTTTGTCGTCTGAGTTTCCTGAAACAGAGAGATCAATATGATTCATTGATTCATTGATCTGGTTCATATTCATCCGGGATGTTAGCCTGTTAGCCGTCATGCTATCGCTGTTAGCATTGTCTGCCGTCCTGTAGAGCTGACAGGAGCCTGCACGGTTTGATCGTTTTTAATAACGTTTCATGAACAGCAGATCTTCATCAGATAACCTGTAATAACTTTATGCTTCACACTGAACCACCACCAACAGGAGAACAGAGAAGCTAATCAGAGTCTACCTGACTGACTCCGTATCATCATCAGTAAAATAAACAGCCCAAGATGAAGGCTGCTGGTTAGAGGATTAATTCAGAACAAACCAACATGGAGGACAGACTGATGGAGTCTGCTCCAATCAGGATCAATGACATCATCGATGATTAAACGCAGTTTACGCTCCTGCTGACGGATTCATTTCATTTCACGACCCAAAGAAGACGAGACGACCCGAAGACCGGATCTGAACTGGTCTCAGCCGGATCCACCGGGTCGGTCAGCAGTACTGGGTTCTGGTTCTGGTCCTCAGATCATTAATGGCTGCAGCAGCTCAGCCCTCCTGTCATCGCCATGACAACAAGCATGATGTAACCATGGCAACCAGTCACCTCTGCTGGGCGATTGGCTCCCCCTGCTGCTTACATGCAGGACAACACCGAGTCTTTTCTGTGCATCAGGTAACCATGGTAACCCTCTGGGAGGTCAGAGGTTAAAGTGGCTCAACTGAACATTCATCACACTGGAATACCAGAACCAGGAAGTGAAACCAGGAAGTAGAGCTGGCACCAGGAAGCAGGAACTGACCTCGTCTGAGTCCAGCAGAGGGGGCAGCGCTCTGTGGAAACAAGAGGAGCCAGTTAGCTGAAGGCTAGCTTGATGTTAGCTGGAGGCTAGCTCGGTTTGGGTTACTGAGCGGGATCTGACTCACATGTCGGCCATCGATGACGGGATGTTCTCCTCCACCCACTTCAGATCTTCATCCTGTCCCGACACGTTCACAGCAGAACCGCTTGATTAGCAAACAGCTGAAGCTGATGAACAGGTGGTGATGAAGATGATTACAGAGCTCACCACTTTGTTGGGTCTGGCTGTCCCGTTGGTCTCGGTCTTCGTCCCCCTCATCTTCATCCCCTCTGAAGGGAAACAAACAGCAAAGCTTCAACATGTCAGAGTTCCTGGACCAGCTGAAGGCGCCGGAGGAATAAATGTGGATCACAACCAAAGTTTGGTCCGCTTCCTGTTCACTTCCTGTCTGTGCTGAACCGTTCAGTAATAAATCTGTAGGAACTGCAGCTGCAGAATCTGGTCTCCATAGCAACAATCCAGAACTACAGAACCAGATGTTTACAGTCTGACCCGGATGGAAACCACAAAAACTGTAAAATTATCATTTGAAGCATAACGTGACTTCAGCTGGCCTTAACCTTTTTACTTTCTAGTTTATCTTTTTAAAGCAGTCGCCACTGATGAACGTTCCTGTCAGATTTCTGCTGCTGGAGCCAGCCAATCAGAGCTCACGCTTCAGACACGCCCACTTCGAGTCTGCAGAGAACCTCGACTCAGACGGTCAACAAGCTTCAACATATAAGAAACACACTAAGCCTCAAGACTTCAGTCATCTGCTGCTTTTATAAACATATTAACTACTTAATAGGGATTATCATGGGAAGTTCACTGATTTCTTATTAAATATTAAAACCAGTGATCCCCTGAATCAAACAGGAAGCAGTTAAAGGTGAAGCTAAAACTTCACTTCATAACAAACTGCAGCTTCACTGGAGGCTGGGAGGAAGGGCTGAGGAAGACAAACGATGAAGGTTTCTGACCAAAAGCCTCGTTCATCATGGGCTCCTTCTCCTCCTCATCCTCACTGTCAGCGTCCACCAGGGGGCTGAAGGCGTACCTAACACACACAAACACAGTCCACTTAAAACCACAGAATAAAACATGACCCAACCCCAGAACGCCTCATACATCTGATTATTGGCCGACGGTCGCCATAGGAACATGATGACCAATAGGATGACGGAAAACAGGAAGCGCCAGAAAGCGTCTTGGATCCAGACTTCCCTCCAGTCCTGAACCAGCAAGGATGAAAACGTTAGAGAGGTGATGACGAACAGACAAGAAGGTGTCTCCTTACTTACAGAGCGACACCTGGACATGGTGAAGTTCTTTGCCGTCCAGATGATGAAGATCACTGAAGCTGAAAACGACACAGAGCTTTAGAAAGGCAAGAAGAGGAAAAGGAGGAAGAGGAAGCATTCACGCACCGATGACAGCAAAGATGAGCGTGTTGCTGAAGTGTCTGAAGAGAGAGAGCTTCACCACGTTCCTCCTCAGCTTCAGGAGCTTCATCGTCTGAGCCAGACTCACGAAGATGTGGGGGCAAAGGTCAAGGAAGCTTCATCATGAAACTGAGACGCTACAGCTAACCTGGACCAAATGCTCCAAGTAGACCTAACACAGACCGCCATGATGGAGGACGCCAACAACATGGAGGACGCCAACAACATGGAGGACGCCAACATGGAGGACGCCAACAACATGGAGGACGCCAACATGGAGGACGCCAACAACATGGAGGACGCCAACAACATGGAGGACGCCAACAACATGGAGGACGCCAACAACATGGAGGACGCCAACAACATGGAGGACGCCAACAACATGGAGGACGCCAACAACATGGAGGACGCCAACAACATGGAGGACGCCAACAACATGGAGGACGCCAACAACATGGAGGACGCCAACAACATGGAGGACACCAACATGGAGGACGCCAACAACATGGAGGACGCCAACAACATGGAGGACGCCAACAACATGGAGGACGCCAACAACATGGAGGACGCCAACAACATGGAGGACGCCAACAACATGGAGGACGCCAAAATGGAGGACGCCAACAACATGGAGGACGCCAACAACATGGAGGACGCCAACAACATGGAGGACGCCAACAACATGGAGGACGCCAACATGGAGGACGCCAACAACATGGAGGACGCCAACAACATGGAGGACGCCAACAACATGGAGGACGCCAACAACATGGAGGACGCCAACAACATGGAGGACGCCAACATGGAGGACGCCAACATGGAGGACGCCAACAACATGAAGGACGCCAACAACATGAAGGACGCCAACAACATGAAGGACGCCAACAACATGAAGGACGCCAACAACATGGAGGACGCCAACAACATGGAGGACGCCAACAACATGGAGGACGCCAACAACATGGAGGACGCCGCCAACATGGAGGACGCCGCCAACATGGAGGACGCCAACAACATGAAGGACGCCAACAACATGGAGGACGCCAACAACATGCAGGACGCCAACATGAAGGACGCCAACAACATGGAGGACGCCATCATGAAGGACGCCAACAACATGGAGGACGCCAACATGAAGGACGCCAACAACATGGAGGACGCCATCATGGAGGACGGCAACATGGAGGACACCAACAACATGGAGGACGCCATCATGGAGGACGCCAACATGAAGGACGCCATCATGGAGGACGCCAACAACATGCAGGACGCCAACATGAAGGACGCCAACAACATGGAGGACGCCATCATGGAGGACGGCAACATGGAGGACACCAACAACATGGAGGACGCCATCATGGAGGACGCCAACATGAAGGACGCCATCATGGAGGACGCCAACAACATGGAGGACGCCAACATGAAGGACGCCATCATGGAGGACGCCAACATGGAGGCCGCAAATAACATGGAGGATGCCGCAAACATGGAGGACGGCAACAACATGGAGGACGCCATCATGGAGGACGCCAACAACATGGAGGACGCCTCCATGAACGCCATCATCATGGAGGACGCCTCCATGAACGCCATCATCATGGAGGCCGCCAATAACATGGAGGATGCCGCAAACATGGAGGACGGCAACAACATGGAGGACGCCATCATGGAGGACGCCAACAACATGGAGGACGCCTCCATGAACGCCATCATCATGGAGGACGCCTCCATGAACGTCATCATCATGAAGAACGCCATCATCATGGCGTTCTTCATGATGATGACGCCATCATGGAGAACGCCAACATGGAGGACGCCAACAGCATGGAGGACGCCGCCAACATGAAGGACGCCATCATGGAGGACGCCATCATGGAGGACGCCGCCAACATGGAGGATGCCAACAACATGGAGGACGCCATCTCAGATGAGGAACCAGCAGAGAGAAGAGGCAGCAAGATTCTCCACAGCTAAAAAGGAAAGGTCCAGTAGCGGATATCCACCAGCAGAGGGCAGAGTCGAGCACAGCCAGAGGAATAGCAGCCAGAAGAACATCATCTTCAGCCTGAAGACAAAGGGAGGAGGAGGAGGAGGAGATAAATGTGAGAATAAAGGAGGAAAGAGAAAGGAGGATGAGAGAAAATAAATAGAAAGAAGCTAAATCAGTCGCTGACTGGTTCTCAGAGGCTTTTTCTTATTTTCAGTTTTCAGATTAGAAATCAAACACTGAAACGAGATTCAATCATGACTGAAGGTTCTGACGCTGTAAGGATATCCACCAGACAACGCAGGAGTCGGTCAGAGCCAGAACCACGTCACACACTATCAGGCTCCGGTCATCGTTTCCCCGATCCTGCAGAACACATGGGTTAGACTGGGCCAGAACCGGGCCACAACTGGGTTGGAACAGGTCCAACAGAACCTGGCCAGCGGGTTAGAACCTGAGCCACTGAAACCGGGCCAGCGGGTCATAACTCACCGTGTGGACCCGCAGGATTCCCTCGATGATGGAGAAGAGCAGGTAGAGCAGGCCGACGCCGACCACTCTGTGCAGCAGGGCACCCAGCCTGGGCCTGGCAGAAACAGGGGGGGTAGAAGGTCACAGGGTTAAAGGTCATTATAGCGTAGAAATAAAGAAAATCTACAAATCTGGGAATCATGAAACTTAAAGCATCCGTAACATCAACTCTGGATGCAAAATACTGAGTTTGTTTTTCTTATGTAATTAAAACACATTAAAACAGATTTCTGTGAGTTGCCAGAGTGAGGCATCTCACAGCAAAGATCCTCTATGCAGGACAAGAGGAAGTTCAGGAGAGAACCCAACGGATTCGTCAGCAGTGTTCTCGATTATTTTAATCTTTGAGACATGTTAATAAATACATGCTGTCAGAACCCTGAACCGGCTAGGAAGTGATTCATGGTTCTGGGCGACCCGTTCTCTCCAGGTCTGGTTCTGTTGTACCACTGGGGTCACTGTTTTCTGATGGCAGCAGCAGCTGGACTCACTTGACAATTCCGTATCCCAGACTGGCAATGATCACCAGAACTCTGGCCAGCGTCCGCTTCACGGCCGAAAGCACCTCGGCAAACACCACTGCTCCCTGGACTGCAGAAGGACACATGACAGGTCAGGAGGTACAACCAGGAGGAGGAGACGTTGGCTAACAGGCTGACATGATACCTGGCTAACAGGCTGACATGATACCTGGCTAACAGGCTACCTGCTAACAGGCTGACATGATACCTGGCTAACAGGCTGACATGATACCTGGCTAACAGGATACTTAGCTAACAGGCTGACGTGATACCTGGCTAACAGGATACTTAGCTAACAGGCTGACGTGATACCTGGCTAACAGGCTACCTGTTAACAGGCTGACATGATACCTGGCTAACAGGCTGACATGATACCTGGCTAACAGGATACTTAGCTAACAGGCTGACGTGATACCTGGCTAACAGGCTACCTGCTAACAGGCTGACATGATACCTGGCTAACAGGCTACCTGTTAACAGGCTGACATGATACCTGGCTAACAGGCTGACATGATACCTGGCTAACAGGCTACCTGATAAGCCCTCATAGCTGATGCTCTGGAACTCGGCGTAGTACACGGCTTTCTCCAGCATGCCCAGGAAGATGACGCCGCCTATCCAGAACTGGATCCGCAGCAGGCTTCTCCAGTAGCAAGCAGACAGAACCAGCCACAGCACGGCCAGCAGCACATAACCGATGCACATCACCATGTAGAACTGCAGAGACACAGACAAGTTAGCAGAAAGAATTAGCCAGTGGAGTTAGCAGGAGGAGTTAAAAGGAGTTAGCCAGTGGAGTTAGCAGGAGGAGATGGACGGAGGAGTTAGCAGGAGGAGTTAAAAGGAGTTAGCCAGTGGAGTTAGCAGGAGGAGATGGACGGAGGAGTTAGCAGGAGGAGTTAAAAGGAGTTAGCCAGTGGAGTTAGCAGGAGGAGTTAGCAGGAGGAGTAATTGGCTCACCCCTTGCTTCAATGTTCTCCCGTTTTACCCATTTTGGACATACCTCCAGCGAAAGCAGCCCTCTGAGGCCAGTCACGTTTATAACCCAGACAGGAAGTCTGATGACATCATGTTTCAGATCTTAACTCTAAATATATTTTATAAACTAAAACATGTTTCAGACAGATTTGCTTTCTTCTGATAATTCTGGCACGTGGATTTTGTAAAAAAGGTTTAAAAAAATGTATTTAATAAACAGAAAATAAATTTTAAAAGCTGGGATGTTTTTATCTGCTGCTAAATAAATTAATAAATTGAGATTTTATACACATCTTAACCAGGAGACATGTTCAATGTGTGTGTGTGTGTGTGTGTGTGTGTGTGTGTGTGTTGGGGTCTCACCACCATCAGAGGCCACTCGGTGGCTGAGATGAAGCCATGAGGTCCCTTCATGCTGACCTGAACTGGAAACAGAAACACAGAACCAGTTCAACCAGGAAGAGACCAAACACTCTGTGTGTGTGTGTGTGTGTGTGTGTGTGTGTGTGTGTGTGTGTGTGTGTGTGTGTGTGTGTGTGTGTGTACTGACGCTGCAGTCTCCATGGCCCGGTTCCGGTCTTCTGGACCTTGATGATGAACATGTAGGGTCCGTCCTCCCAGGACCGGGCCACGATGTCGAAGTCGCTCTGAGGAACAAACAGGGTCAGCTCCCTGACCTTTCACCCCGCAACAAGCCCTGACCCGGTTCTGGTGACCCAACAAACCTGATTAGAGGAGCCACCAGCAGCCTGAGGACCAGAGAAGAAGAAGAAGATCAGTTGAGTTCACATGAAGGTTCTGGACCACAGGTCCAAACGGCTCTGATCGGAACCGGACAGAACCGGGCCGTACCTTTGGTTCTGGTTTCTTAGCTTCCCTCCTTCTCCTCCCAGAGTTTTCCTTTGAGTCAGAATGGAAAGACAACATTAGAGTTCAGAACCAGAACTGGACCGGCTGATACGGCCGAACCAGAACCACACTCAGTGACGATGCGTTCACTGACCGCAGGTAAAAACCGAACTTGTTGACCTGAATTGTGAACTGGTCCAACAGGTCCGGTTTCAACTCCAAGGCTAAAGTATTGACCAATCCAGAACCGGGTCGGGTCCAAACAGCAGCCAGGGTTTCTGCTGCCTCCAGCAGCACAACTTTAACCTTTTAAAGGTCGATTCAAGGTCACCGTGAGTTACGTTAAAGGTCACAGAATCTATGCTGCTGTTTTACAGTCCTGACGAGTGTCAGCAGCTCTGCAGCTGGACCCGGCTCGGTTCTGGTCGTGAAAAGGCATCAGGAGAACAGCAGAATGATTCTCTCTCTCTCAGCTGGAGGAAACCACAGATTCACTGAAATTAGTTTACTGACGTCGTCCAGGCAACAGCAGCCGAGTTGTTTCTTCAGCTGTCTGTGTCCTCCAGGTCTCGATAACTAAATTAATTATTAGAGGTGTGCCGATCGATCGGTCACCGATCACAATCGGGCCGATTTCCGTGAAAAAGTGCATGATCGGTGATCGGCGATCATTGTCTCTTTTACCGATACCGATCACCTGCATCTCATTTCCAGCCTGCCTGTGCAGCTGGTCTCCTCTTTCCTTCACTCTGCGCAAACGCGCAGCAACAAATCCTAAGCGATGTGGAACTATAACCACTGAGTGAATGGGGAAGTTTGCTGCGTGTTGCGGCGGAAAATTGAAGCAGGTCAAAATTCATCAACACGACGAATCTAATATGGCATAAAAACAATGAGATACTTGACGGAGTTTGGCTACATCGAGGCTCACTGCAGTAAAAAAGACATACGGAGGATCAGACAGCAGGTAAAGCAGCGCACAGCTACAAACATCACCGGATTAGCATGACGGTCAGAAAGCTAAACAAATAACCTGGAAACTTATTTAAGTCTTCGAGCTGCGATGTAAGACGCTGGTTCTGCTCTCCTGTTGAACCGCTGCTACGCTACAGGTAGTAATATTTGACAGACGGAGCTTCGCTTCTGCTCCACCTGGTAGTGACTCTCACACCGAACCTGCTTAAAGCTGCAGCATCTAACTTAAAAAATACATTTTACATCCGTATTAAAACTTTCGCTGTCCTAACATGAGACAGATAATCTCTGAAAAAATAATCGATCTCCTCCCTGATCTGCATAATTACTCCGCTCAGTCAGAAACAGCCAATCAGAGCTAGCAGTAACCAGCTAGCCGCCATGCTAACAGGAAGTTTTCATTCAGTAACTCTGGATTGTTTATTGTAATGGATCCTGTTTTTGCCTTTGAATGTTAAGTTTTATACTTGAACTTTTTGGCAATGTTGAGAGGTTTTATTTTGGCTCTTTGCATTATTTAGCCTCTTCAGAGCCTTCATATGTTATCAGTCTGTTAAAGATAGTTTTATCAATAGCAGTACAATTTGCACAATGCCTGTTTTGTTTAGTTTTCTTCTTGGAAAAAGTTATTAAAAACAAGTTTTTGTCTAAATTAAGGTGAATTCATGGTTCCTTTTTCCACATAATGTAACCGGTAGTGTTTATGATAATAATAATTATGTGATCGGTATCGGTGATCGGTATCGGTGTATCGGCCCTCATGGGTGATCGGTATCGGTATCGGGAGGAAAAAACCTGATCGGCACATCCCTATTAATTATTATTTCAGCGATTAATCAGTTCGTATGTACTGGCTACAGAAGTACAGTTAAAGCATTTTTAATTAAATAAATTCAGGTTTAATTTTGAGTAATTTGTATATTTAAAGTCTATTTGAGGAATTTAACTTAAAAAGAAAAAATGATGAGAATCAAAGTTTCTTCCTGTTTCTCCCAGACAGAACGAGGCGTTCCTGCGGTGACATTATCAATGTTGCTGCTTTTGGACCCACCAGAGCTGACGATGATGATGGTGGTGGCAGCGGGTTCTTCAGCGCCACGGGCAGGTCGAACTCCGCTACGCTGAACTGAAACACGAAGCAAACAGCTTTAGTTGCGTCTTCGTCTCCGACTCGGCGGCTGCTCATCCGGCGGTCCTCACAATGTAGGGCTTTATCTGGCAGCTGATTGGCTTGTAGGTGTGATTGGTGAAGGCCCCCGACCCCCCCTCTGCTACCACCAAGACCGAGTTGAAGTAGATCTCTGGATTCAGCTGGGAGGAGACACAAACATCAACTGAGCCATAAAATCCTACAGAAACACAGACACTTGAAGGCAACGTGCCTGGATAACAAGATTAAAGCTGCAGGAACTTAATAAAATGTTTTAGTGACAACTGTCACCATGTTCCGGAAACAGCCAATCAGAGCCAGGAGGTGGGTCTTAGCGCTGTCAATCACAATCTCGTGTGGCGCTGCTCATCCCTTTGCTCTCTGCTACGCTGCAGCTAGCATAGCTAGCCTGTTACAATCATCGCAAGAAAAATTAAAACTAGCACAATAGTTTCCATTTGCATGACCACCAGAACCCGGCGGTACCACCAGACCAGAACCCAGCGGTACCACCAGGACCCAGCGGTTCCATCAGAACCCGGCGGTACCACCAGACCAGAACCCAGCGGTACCACCAGGACCCAGCGGTTCCATCAGAACCCGGCGGTACCACCAGAACCCGGCGGTACCACCAGACCAGAACCCGGCGGTACCACCAGAACCCGGCGGTACCACCAGAACCCGGCGGTACCACCAGGACCCGGCGGTACCATCAGAACCGAGCCGCTTACGTTCTTCTTGTAGACCTCGTTGTAGCAGTGGGAGTTCCTCAGGTACCAGGAAACCTCCATCTTCGAGGACGGGGAGCAGTTCTGAGGAACAGCTGAGACAAACACAGAGGGTCAGGGGTCAGAGGCCAGGCCGGGTCGGCCCGGACCGGGTCGGGTCAGAACTCACCTTGCAGGTGGATGCTGCTACCGTTGAACAGCGTCTTCCTGAAGACGAAGTACTGAGGCTTCTGGTTCTCCTGAAACACAACAAGAACCAGAGGATCCGACTGAACCAAACCCAGCAGCAGAACTACAGCAGAATGTCCTAGTCAAAGCCCATACCCAAACCTGACTGAAGTCCTGTTAAGAAAACTCAAAGATCCAAAGTTCGGTTCCTGTAAATAGAATTCGGAGGTTCTGGAGGCTGTAACCCGTCCATGAGTTCGGCTGCTCTCTTAGTGACGTCACACATACGATTCTGACTATTGAAAGTCGTTAAATTCTCATTAATCTGCGCATTTCCATGTTCGCCATGTTCTGATCAAATCAGTTCATGTTCCTAACTCGGTTTAATGACTGACCCAGAATCAGCTCCAAGAAGCAGTAGAACCGAACCAGAACCACCTGAAACCGAACTCTCTCTCCTCCTCGGAACCTTTTAGCATCACTAACTTTTAGCTAACAGGAAACTCACAACTCCGACGTCCACCGTCCACTTCCCCGGTTCCGAAACGGCCCGAACGAGTCCAGGTCTGGCCGCCAGCAGCAGCAGCAGCAGCACCGCAGAGCAGCAGAACCCAGAGCCGGTCAGACCCGGACCCACAGAACCCGCCATTCGAACCAGCAGGACGAAGAAGGGACCAACGGAGAGACAGCTCACAACAAGCGGGACACTTCCGGATTCATGGTGATGACGGCACATGAAGAACAGGACGGCGTTCAGGGACCGTGGGACTTTTTAAAGACCTTGAGAAGGTAGGAGGTTCCATGGCAACATAAAAATTTTAACTCGTTTTCTGCTTTATTGTGTCACTTACTGTCATATTATTTCTGTTTTGTTCTCATATTTTTGTGGTGAAAAACTGAAATTTTGCTGATTAAATACCTCCCTCCGCCCCTCAGCATGACTCTGTCTCCACCGTGTTTTTATAAACAAATGGAGGTACATCTCTAAAAAATAACCTGAAAGTTTGCTTGAGCCTGTTGGGATGTTTCATCCTCAGTGTTCATCACATTTTCATCTGAAAAATGGGGACAAAAATCACCTGGTCAGAAACGAGGCTCAAACTTTCCTTTTTAATGAAGCTGATAGACGAGCTAACGTTATCCTGATCTGCTGCTAGAAACCACTGGAAGACAAACTGAACTTCTTACTACTTTCTCCTACTACTCTGCATTTATTATTAACTGCATTTATTGTATACATTATGGGCTCAAGCTCATTTTCCTGTCGGTCATAGTTCAGGGTTGTTCTCTGAAGGACAGCTATACATTAACAAGCTGTTAAAATATCACAATGCTCTGCAGTCAGGGAGTACTTCTTGAAATTAAATAATATTGAACATTTCACATTTCTGCAATCTGGCACTTTAAAAATAAAATCTGATTTGATTTGACTGATAAAATATTATTTAAGGTTTCAGCTGTTGTTTCTGTCATTCTGGGGTCAGAGGGGTGAATAAATATGGTGGACCAAGTTTAACACCTGTGTAGAAAGTACTGTCAGTGCCTGTGTTTCTGCTTGGAGCTGACCCAAAGGAGACGTAAACTTGTTCTGGTTCTGGTTTCCTCCGGTTCAACTGAATCGTTTTTCTCCAATGTTTTATTATCTGATCAAACGTGTCAGTCTGAATGAGCCTGACTGTCTGCTTAGAGCAGTAGTGGCGCCAGGGGGCGCTAGGGGGTCCTACAGCTCACCCTGGAAAAGTCAGACAGTTTATCATAGCAAACTAACATGTTAGTCAGTACGAAGCTAATCAGTAGTAAGTATATCATTTTTTATCATAAGGACACTTATTGATAGTCAAATCAAGTGGTTAATTAGGCAATTAAATAAACACAAGTTAATTTAAAAAATAAATAAAACATTTGACAACATGACCCTTTGCACGTGACGTCACTCTCTCCACCACGATGGATGTCCAAACCTGTTCTGTCCTGTATAAAGCCTGTGGTAGCCTAATATCGCTCTTTTTTAGTTGATTTCGCAGTAAAATGCTCACAAAACCAAGCTTGTCATTTTATTTTAATGAGGAAAGATGCAGCAGTCAGTCATGGTGACTGGCAGCTCTTGGTTTAACCGCGGATTTACAGCGAACACTTTATACAAGGCAAGAAGATTAACGGTCATATACTTTATAAGTAAGTATGGTTAGAAAGATATCAAATATCGCATGATGGAGAAGGTAGCGTCTAACCATCAGTAACCATGGAAACAATGCCACGCCGTCAGGTAGCCTAGCATGTTTGGAAAAAACATGAGGCCTCGTCTTCTGTAGGTTTTTAATGCTGCTCTGGTTTCAGGGGAAACGCTGTTTATGACATAAATCATGTGGTGTGGATTCAGGAAAAGTCGGTAATTTGATCAACTCGTCAGGAAGGAGGAGGTTCGGGTCGGTTTCTCAGCTAGCTGTTTCAGGCTTCTGTAAATACCGACGCATATGAAATAGAAACCATGAATAAACACAGAAACAACCTGGGAAAACAACTTCCTCTGTCAATACTCCAGATTCTCACTTCCGACGTTCATCATGGCGCTTCGACTGATTGAGTAATGTAGTTGCAAAGGGTCAATACTTCGGTGTCCCTTTGTCATAAATGCTGTTTTAACCTAAACAATGTAATATTATCTGGAAGTAATCTGGCTAATGGCTCAAGGCTTCGTGCTGACGTCTAAGCGTCAAATAAATACAAATCAGTCTGAAAAATAACAAAACTAATGCGTGTGTTTTGATAACTATAGAAAAAAAGATCCTCATAGCATCCTCAGTAAAATGCTTAGCTCCCCCTTAGCAGAAAAAGATTCTGGAGCCGCCACTGCTGTAGAGGACCAAGGGGGGCACCAGGTGCAGCGTGGCCCTGTGGCACTAAATATAGCCACTAGGGGGCAGCAAACGTTGACTGGCCTCAGGGTTGAGAGGAGGGTGTTTTTAGGCTCACTGGTTCCGTTTGGATCAGGTCCGTCAGCTGTGAGCAGGACGCGCCCATCAGGACCGGAGGAACACGTTTCTGTTTGTTCATCAGTTCACTGAAGGAAATTTACAATAAAACCACTTTTATTCAGAGTCTGACTGTTAAAACTGCTCCTTTTTTAAAGGTGTTTTGGTTTGAATATTTTCTGTAAACTTTCTGAATGAACATGTTGAGCTTACTGGATATCAGGCTTTTTGCCTAACAATAACTTCATTATCTGCTGCTGTCTGCTGTGTGGAGACAGAATGTATTAATGTTAACCTGTTAAAATATTATAGCTCTCTGCATTCACTGAGTACTTATTAAAATTGGATAATGTTGGACATCTTTTCAGTTTTATGTAATCTGGCACATAAAAACTGATTTTTATTTCAATAAAATAAATGTTTTATATGTATTTTCTATAAATATGACATATTTATAGAAAATATAAATACCTTATATTTTAAATGATTAAATATTATTTTAGCACTCAGCTGTAATCTTAAAGCTCTACTTCACAGTTTTGGTAAATATTGTTTTCTGCTGTTATGGAAAGTCTCAAGATAAATGAGAAAAATTTTAGAAAAATGTATTTAGTGATAAATTCCTATTTAAAAAACACATTTATATTAAAATATTGAGATTTTAACGCTAGTCCTTTAAATATCATATTTATTTAGTTTTTATTTTAGGTTTAAATTATTATTTAAAACATAAACATCTTCATGAACACATTTTTAAAGCATTATGCCATGAACGAAAACACTGGCTTTTCCTGTTGGACCTGAACGCAACATGTTTAATCCGCGTAGTAACATGGATGGGTTGGGCGCAGCTGGTGGGCGGGGCTAACGGTGACGTCAGGGTAGGAGGAACCTCTGCCTGGTTTTGTGGACTCTGTTTCTGGGAGCGTCTCCAGCAGTCTGCCTGTCCCTTGCAGTTCCAGCTCCGTGTCCTGGTTCCGGCTCTGGTCCTGGTTTCCTCCTGAAGCTCCAACCTTCTGTAAGTACCAGAAAACGTCCTGCTTTAAACTTTACTCTGTTGTTGACCATCAGGAGCGTCACACCCACTGGTGGAAAGTTACAGGAGCCGATCTGCAGGGAGGTGGAAGTAGCTGGAAGTGTTTGTTTGGACTGGAGACGGCTTGGACGAGTTCAGGTCCAAAACATCTCAGCGTTTTAACGCCAAAGCAGCTGAGAAATCAGTTTTACCAAAACAACATCAATCAGCCTTTATTATGCCATATTTTCCTCACAAGCAGCCAGATTTCCAGTTTTCATCATCCATGGACTCAACTTCCTGATATATGAATCCTTCAGAAATTAAACTCCACAGATAATTGAAAGTGTTTGTAAAAGCCCACATGATGATGTCATGAATTTATCAGCTTCTGATTGGCTGATTCACAACCTTTTTGTGGATAAAAATTCTAAGGAAATCATCCAACAATATGAGGAGGAGAATTAGAAGACAGCCAAAAGCTTCATAGTCAGATCCATAGTGAAACGAGTCTGGTACCGACATGGGCTGAAACGCCGATCAGAGAGGAAGAAGCCATGACTTCATCTCTGGTGTCCTGGTCTGATGAGACCGAACTGCTTGGACATAACAACCATCGTTATATTTGGAGGAAAAACCATCCTATCATCCTACCTGTGAAGTACGGTGGTGGCAGCAACAAGTTATTAAGCTCAGCCCATAAAACGCCAGTGGATTCATTCAGAACAATCCGGTCCATGTTATGTTTCAGTGTCTAACTCTCAGGTGGTCATAATGTTCTGCTCAGTGTAGAACCATCATGTTTGATCCAACTGTCGGGTTGTTTGTAATGATGCAGTTAGCATAGCGTTCATGCACTTCCTGTCTCCTCAGGTCTTCTCAACATGTTTCTGACCAAGAGTTTGATCGGTGGCATCATCAACATTGTGAGGTGAAAGCTAGCGTTCCAGGCTAACGGTTTCCAGTGGTTTCCATTCACTATGCTAAGCTAACTGTTTCCTGTTTTTCCGTCCAACAGCAACATCGACCCGTCTCACTTCAGACCCTCAGACCCAGTAAGTACCGGCAGCAGTCTATAGGGTCCGCTGTAGAGAGATGTGTTGCAGGCAATGTTTGTTTGACGATGAGGTGAAGAGGCCTCATGTAGCTACATACTGGCAGATGAGGTCAAAGGTCAGATAAGCAGTAAACAGCTGCAGGAGTTCTGATGCTTCAGGGCTGAGTTTCCTCCCTGACTGTTCTGGGTTCGGAACATGTTGGAGCTGAAGGCGCCGGCTCACAGAGAGCGCCTTGTTGCTCTCCCTCAGTCTCACACAGGCTGCTTTTTTCCCCCAGCCGCCGCCACGCCGACCTCTGAACTACGCCGAGGCTCACGAGAACGATGAGGAGAAGCAGTTCAGGAAGGTCTTCCAGCAGCTGGCCGGAGACGTGAGTTTCATCACACTTTATCGGGTTTTTCGTGACCTGCAGCTCCGACCAGGACTAGAACCAGATCTGGTTCCAAGGTTCTGTCTGAACGAGTCTCTGGGTCTGAACAGAACCGTCTTGGACTGTAGGACTGTAGGACCTGTTACAATTAGCTGGTCGAGTCTCTGGACGAGTCCCACGAGTTGAACCCTTAATGAACCAGAAACTTCGTTTCTGAACCAGGTTCTGAGTAGTTACAGTTACTGAGTAACAATTTTACTTCTACTTGAGTATAAACCAGTGATGGGATTGTTGACATGTATAAAGAAGTTCATTAGCCTGTAATTATTTGATCACATTGTAATCAGCAAAACAAGCAACATTTTTAGTTCATGAACATATTTTCCTCTAGAATAAATAAAGATGAGGTCAAAGGTGGACTAGCATAGCTCCGTTGATAGGCTAACTCCTTTTAGCTCAATTTGAACACAACTATTGTCATTTCCATCATCCAATCAGATCGTTAGAAGCAGAAATTAACCCCCAGTGGGTTGAGAGCAGCAACTTCCATCTCTGCTGTTAGCTTGTGGCTGTGCATCAGATTTACAGGCGTATCAGAAACGCACAAATTTAAAGGTTCTGGCTGGAGCTTTTGTAAAAAAACAACAAAAAAATATTAATTGCAGAAAAAATTCTAACATTTTAAAATCGGTGTCATCAATTAATCAAAATGAGCGCATTAAAGTCTGTCAGTATTGCTGCTGGTGAGAACCACTAGTTCACAGGAAGCTCCGAGGTTCAAACTTCTAGATTTGATCTCCTGGTTGTCATGGGAACACTTGTGTCTCTGCAGGATGAAGGGGAACTCATCATCATCATCACCTTCATTTGCGTTTGTTTAATAGAATGAATTCTAGAATAGCGCCTCCTGGTGGCTGCCTGGCTCTGATTGGTTGAATTGTTCCTGATTGGACATTTATTTCCTCTGGTTTTGGATTCAGTTGGAAGGATTTTTGATCATACTTGTTTTGTTGTTGTGTAACCATGGCAACAAGGTATTGTTTGCTTAGAGACAGAAGGCGGATCATAACGGACAATGCCTCTGATTGGCTGTTCGTTGGAGTTTTTCTAACCATAGAGACAGAGAACTTGAATGAATGAATGAATGAACGAATGAATGAATGAATGAATATTAACCCCAGAGGAAATTCAGCAAAAGCAAAGGAGGTGGATTAGCCGAGCTAGCTAAAAGCTGAAGATGTCATCTATTGCATGTTGCTATTTCATGTCTCTGCTGCCTGGTGTTGAGCTGTTAGCGTGTCAGGATGGTCTTCAGTCAGAGGCCCCTTCAGATTCACTGCCATACTGACAGCTACTGGAGAGCCTTCCTGCCACAGCCTCATCATCCTTACAGATACTGCAATGACCTGAGTTACGACATTTAATTTCCCTTTGGAATTAAATCCAGAAAATCAGTGAGCTTCAAAATAAAATATGAACCACAGGATGACAGGTTAATAAAACTAAACTATATTTAGTGTGATAAAAAGTGTGAGGAAAAGTTTGCTGGAAGGAAAAAATCGTTTTAAGGGGCAGCCTCCAGTGGAGGTTGTAACCAGTTTCTGGTTCTGACCTGAGCTGAAGCTGAAGCGCTATCTGCTCTGAGACGAGCTTGGGAGTTAGCTTTACTCCTCCCTGCTGCCGTTTGTCTCCAGCCGATCTGAACTGTCCTCCAGCTGTCAGCATCTTCATCACCTCTCACCACACCCATCTGCCTGCCAACCCACCCTCCCTTCCTCCGGAACCAGTACCGACCCGCCCACTCCATTCCACCAGAACCGGTTCTGCTCACAGATCCCATCAGATTCTCAACAATCCACTCAAAACTTCTCTAATGTCAGAGAAACCAAGACAGGTGGCTCTCACTGGGACGGCCAAGTTGGGTTTGGAGGTTCTGGTTCTGCCCCAGAACCCGTCAGTGTCCCAATATGTGGGCAGCATGCGACTCTGTCTGGCTGCAGGGCGTTTCGCTGCATTCCTGACGTTGCTTGGCAGGGCGGCGCTGCCAAACAACTCTGTGTGTGTACTTGTTTTCATGACATATCAGGACATTTTTTTGATAATGCACCTTCAATATCAGGACACTTGGAAAGAATGAGGACATTTTTCACATCCTCATTTGTTAGTGCATACTGGACTGTTCTAGAAGCCCCCAACAGGCCTCTCAGACTTTATTGTTTTCACTGTTTGCGATTTGCATGTCTTTAAAAGTAAAGCAGTGCAGAGCATGTTGTGGAACTTCAAGTCCTGTTTGAGGAATGCAAGTAACCTTTTATGTGCTTCTGTTTTACATACTATGTGTGTGAGTGTGTGTGGGTGTGTATGAATCAGCTGGGGTGTGTGCACCAGTTCAACCAGTCAGCTCTGTCTGATGGTCACCTGAGCTGAGCTTCTGGTGGGTGGAGCCAGCAAGATCTGTGCTGCGTTTAGGAAACAAGAACTTATCAGTGCTAGTTTGAGAAAAAGCCAATAAAGTTGTGTTCTGTTAAAGAACCAGGTTCAGCTGCAGACCTGTCCCAGACTGGCTGTCGGTGACAACAGGGGGAGTGGTTCTGGGTGTTTCTGTGTCTCTGCGGTTCTGATCCCAGTGGTGAGTCAGAAAGAGGCAGAACATCAGAGGAGAGAAGGCGAACCGGGTTGAGTCAGATTGGCTGTGACTCACCGTTTATGAGTGGAAACCCAAATCCTGGTGCGGTTCTGCTGCAGGAAGCAGCTGCAACAATCAGAGCTAACGGCCTGGACTGTGCCCAACAGAACCCACCTAGGATTACTGGGTTCTGCTGGATTAATATAGTAATAATAAATAATGAAATAAAAACGTTTATGTATTTATTTATTTGATTTCACATTTATGTCCTGATTAAAAAAGATGTCTGCCTTTGTATGATCTGAACATGACCTCTGACCCTCCCTGCCTCTTGGGGGAACCACTGTGCTCAGAGACTTTTTGTTTTTTCTTTTTGTTCTGATTTATTGAAGATTGACCTCTGACCTTGGTCTTCTTTTTGACCACCCTGGAACTGAAATAAACAAAACACGAAGTTGGCTAGCTAACATCACAAACTAACTTCTTTCATGCTAACTGCGAGCTAACACATTAATGTTTATAACATTAAATAGAAATAATCAAACCATTTTTACAGGAAACAAAGAAGATGATTATTTTGTCATAACCAACACTTGTTGACATTTTCATGTTGATGTCAACTTGACTCATGAACACTTTAGCATTACTGTTGGCCATTTTGGATTTTCTGATTCCTCTGTTTTCCTTTTTCGAGGAATCCAAAACAATGTCTCCAGAAACTATAATAGAAATCTGAAAAGTATGGCAGGCATCTGAAGAACTATGCAGAATCTCCTCTTCCTCTGAAACATCTGCAGGTTCGATGGAAAACAGTTTTCAGATTCTCAGCTGGGTTCAGGTCTGGACTTTGACTAGGCCATTCTAACCCATGAATCAGCTCTGATCTCAACCATACCAGCCTCAGGTTGCAGCTTCCCTCAGCGTGATGCTGCCACCACTCTGTCTCCCAGTGAGAACGGTGCCTTCAGGAGAACAGAGTTTCCTGTCAGAGCCTCTGATCATCTGTGTGTGTGTGTGTGTGTGTGTGTGTGTGTGTGTGTGTGTGTGTGTGTGTGTGTGTGTGTGTGTGTGTGTGTGTGAGCAGGACATGGAGGTGAGCCCCAACGAGCTGAAGGACATCCTGAACAGAGTCATCTCCAGGCGTGAGAACTTTTCCTTCTCTCCAGCACCAGCTGCCAGGTTGTCATTCCACAGAGGTCAGAGTTCAGCTTCTGTTTTCTTGTTTCTCCTCAGATTCGAACCTGAAGACTGATGGCTTCAGTATCGAGTCTTGCAGGAGCATGGTCGCTGTCATGGACGTATCCTTTCAGCCTGCAGGCTTCGCTCTCTTCCTGCTTCTGAATTTGACCTTTGACCCTTGACCCGACCCCCTGCAGAGCGACAGCACAGGGAAACTGGGCTTCCATGAGTTTAAATATCTGTGGAACAACATCAAGAAATGGCAGGTAGGCGGCGGCGCTGTCAGGGGCGTGTTCTGGGTGTGGCAAGCTGCTCATGGTTCTGGTTCTGTCTGCAGAACATCTACCTGTCCCACGATAAGGACCGCTCAGGAACGATTGGCTCCAGGGAGCTGCCGCACGCCTTCCAGGCTGCAGGTGTGAAACCCGGCCAGCTTAAATGATCGGGAAATGTTGAGAACGGTTTTTGATTCCACTGCTGGTTCCAGGTTTCCCTCTGAACGACCAGCTCTACAAACTCATCATACGCCGCTACAGCGACGAGAACGGAGACATGGACTTTGATAACTTCATCGGCTGTCTGGTGCGGCTGGACGCCATGTGCCGTAAGTTACTCCCAAGAAGCTCTGCTTATGGGTTTATTCACATTTATTTCATCCAAAAGATTCATTTTAAGGTGAAACTTCTGTTAGGTTGACTTTTTAAAAATGCAGTACGGACTGCCGTTTGTAAAGCTACACAGTAAAAAGTTAGCAGCAATAATTTGGGTTATATTACCAAATACTTGGCTAGCAAGTTAAATATTTACCCCACATTTATATATTGAGTTCAATATTTAGCTTCAGGGTAAATATTGAGCTTGTTAAATAAATATTTGATTTAAAAATTTGTATTTATTTATAAATGAATGAACAACATGGTGAAAATATGACTGAGAAATTAACCTCCATTCTTTTTTCTCATGATCTGCTGTTAATTTTAGACTGTAACTTTACAAACAGCGCCCATGTAGCTCTGCATCAAAAAATATTTGATATAACATGAAGCGTCAGAGAAACTGTCTAGAAATTTTCTATAAAGTTGATTGTGATAAGTTCACCAGCCTTCCAGACCCTGAAGGACCTGAAATGTTTCCTCCATGAAGAAATAAAAACATGTCTTTAAAATGCTTCTCCCTGCAGCATTAACAGATAAAAATGATGATGATGATGTTGTGTTTGTTCTCAGGAGCGTTTAAGACGCTGGATAAGGACGACAGCGGCACCATCGACCTGGACATCAAGGAGGTTCGACTTTGCTCTGCTTTAGATTTGATCTTGGGTCTGAGGGTTCTGTTCTGATGGACCGCCTGCTGGTGGTTAATGTTATTGCATTTCCTTCCAGCTGCATATGAGTAATTTATAGGGAATTATTTAAAGTTTCTGGTTGTTAAACCGTTCTTTAGATCGTCATTCTTTCTCCTGAAGCATCATCATTAATTCTGCTCATCATTCCTGCAGAGTTCAACATTTCAAAGCTTTTCCTGTAAAGTTTGAAATAGAAAAACGTCATAATATTAACAATAATGCTGTTATTGAATATATCTGATGGGGCCACATTTTCTCCACTAACCTCTTCTTCGCCCCCATCTTAAGTATCAGTTAAACCCTAACTAACATAAAGCTGTGCATCATCTGCATATGGTTCAATTCAGCCATAATTTTGCCAGCGTTTGTGCTGCCCATGAGGCAAAACTGAGGGGAAATTTATTCCTGAGTTATTTTACTGTGGTTTTCTGTATCCAGACGTGTTTCATGCAGAATATCAGGTGAAGAGAGTCTGAACACCAACTGTCTCTGTCTCACAGTGGCTCCAGCTGACAATGTACTCCTGAAGCAGCGAAGGGAAAACTTCTCCTGCTCTTCCTGGTTTTCTCTCTACGGCCATAGAAATGGGACCAACTGAACAAAACGTTTCCTCTAGGACCAAAGAAGATTTGGTGCAGCTTTGCTTCTGCTGCCAGGTGGCGCTATAGCATCTCTGTTGCACTGATGTCTGTATTTGATTTGAAAGATCTTCATGCTGAGTCTGAAAAAATTCTCAATGTTTTAAATTTTAAAGTGACCCAACTGGAAATAAACTCTTAATTCTTTCCTGTGAGTTTGCTTTTTATTCCACACACACCAACCAGAAGTGTTATAACCGTCTGGCCTGTTATTAATGTTCAATAATTAATTATTTTCAGTTCCTTCTAAAGATGTTTAATCAGAGCATTGATCTCTTCACTGATGCTGTGTTGGTTTTTATCCAGAACCAACCTGTAAATGAAGGATCCAAGAGTATGATTCATCTGATTAGTTTAATTTCTCTCCATGTTGCTATCCTGATGTTGGAGCATGTTGGTGTTTTTCTCCAGGAATTAATCCCTTTCCTCCTCCAGGAGCCGTTTTCAGACTCCAACTCTAAAAACAGCAACATCTAAATTAAACATGAAAACTTCCACCTGATTTCAACTACAATGGAAAGTTCAGTCTGAGTTATTACCTTATTTTTTATTATCATGAGAAATGGGATATTTTAATGCTACTTTTTGTCCTACATGTTTGTGATATTTTTTATTAATATTATTGCATACATATTGTTCATATTTATCAGAGATAAACAATGTCGAGCAAAAACATGTAAACACTGTTAACTTAAAGATGCATGTTTTCAGGAACAAATAGCACATGCAAAACACTTTTAAAAATAAAGTAAATAAATAATATGTACTATTATTTATTTATATATATATATATATATATATATATATATATATAAAGAACAGAGGAAAGCCGTTGTGGTGGATGTAGCAATACCAAGTGACCACAACATCAGGAAAAAGGAGAAACTGGAGAAATACCAGGGCCTCAGAGAGGAACTGGAGAAGGCCTGGAAGGTGAAGACCACCGTGGTGCCTGTGGTCATCGGGGCCCTCGGGGCAGTCACCCCCAAACTGGAGCAGTGGCTCAAACAGATCCCAGGAACAACATCAGACATCTCAGTCCAGAAATGTGCAGTTCTAGGCACAGCCAAGATACTGGAGGAGAACCTGAAGCTCCCAGGCCTCTGGTAGAGAGAGAGAGAGAGAGAGAGAGAGAGAGAGAGAGAGACCACCCACGGAGGGTGAGAGGGGAATTTTTTATTTTATATATATATATATATATATATATATATATATATATATATATATATATATATATATATATATATATATATATGAAAAGCAGAATTTGTGCAGGTGCTGAATACTTAATTTTTAATTAATTTTTCAGGATTTATTTTCCTATTAATATTTTATTAGATGTTTTTCACTTTTATATTATGTAATTATTGTTTTTGTTGTATTTATTTTGTAACATTCTATTCTAAATATGATAACTAGATAAATGGTCATTTGAAGCAAGAAATTTATATTTATGAATACATTTGCTATTTTTTACTGTCTAGCAGTGAAGGGAGTCATCAGCTACATGATAAAAGTTATTTATGTCTATGATCAACTACAAACAAGCTATGGCTCCTGCGCATGCGCACAGTGTGAATTTAGTTCAAAAGTGATCAGCAGATGGCGGTAGTGAGCCAGTCAGATTACAGATACAGGATAAAAACTGATTTAAAACACAAACATTTTATTTGACTTCTTCACTTTTATAAATTTAAACTAAAGACATATTATATTTTTAAATTTAAACCTAGAAAATACTTTTATTTTAAATATTTTTCAATTATGTTGGTGTTTTTTAGTGTGTGAGGATCCTTTCTGGTGCTGGGGCGTGTTTGCTTGGTGAGGAGGAGGAGGAGGAAGAAGAGGAGGGTGGGGATGCTGAAGAGGAGCGACAGGTGATCGGCAGCAGCTGGCAGCTCAAGGCGAACATCTGAAGGAAACGAGCAGAAAACAGGAGGACTGGGAGATCTGGTGAAAGGTAGGAGAGTTTCTGTCACTTTGGAGGATGAAAGCTGATCAGGGAGGAAGAGGAGCTAAAGGGAAGGATTTAAACTCTGAATCTTTCAGTCAGTTTCATCAATAATATTTATCTCTTCCTGAGTTTAACAGATAAAAAATTCAAACATTTTTACTGCCATCAAAAACTTCTGGTTAGAAGACGAGCAGAGAGACAGAAAGTCAGATAATCCAACCCGTCCAGTCCTGAATGAGACCGAAGCTTCAGAATCACGACCCTTACTTAACTGACTGGACCATCATCATCATCCTCATCATCATCATCATGAAGATGATTAGATCAGATCATTACGCCTTTTCTTCCTCCTGCAAGCAAACTGCTGAGTTTACAGGAAGATGAAGAACCTGGCTGATGAGATTCTGCTTTTAGATTGTTGTACAAAAATATTCTGGAAAGATGACAAACTTTTGAATAAAAAAAATGTGAAAAATACTGTTTCACATGATAAGGGTGTTTTATTCTGAATGAAAAAAATGGGGCTTTAGTGATACAGAGCGTTTATTTTATGATTCATGTTAAATATGCTGATGCACTTTAATTTCCAGATTTATTTATTTATAATTATATATCAGACTTTATATAGTCCATAAACAGACTTCACCTCTTCAAAATAAGAGCATGAATATAAGCATCCAAATACTTGAACAATCGATAAAAATTTCAACACAGATGTTGAACTTTATTCCACTGAAAGTTTAAAAAAGATCCAAGACAATGAGAGCTTAAGGATTTGTCTGAAAAATTAATTTAGTGGAAGCCAAGTGAGCTAAATGTTAGCAAAGAAGCTAAATGCTAAACTGAAAAGTAGCTCTGCTGTAAGAAGTCTGGCCACCACTGGATGGTGGTTGGATGTAATCAGAACGTCTCATTGTGTCCAGCAGACTCAGCTTCTCCTCTGACCTGAACCAGAACCAGAACCTGAACCAGAACCTGAACCTGAACCAGAACCAGAACCAGAACCTGAACCAGCTGTGGTAAAATGGCATCCAGCTGTGCTGAACCGCCCGTCCTGACAGAACAGGAGGAGCTACAGAGGAGAGCCAATCAGGTCACAGATGAGGTGATGACATCACTAGTAGCTGTAACAATTTGAGGAAACCAGATCAAGATGGTCTGGATTATTTCTATCAATAATTTTCAGATCTTCTGTTCAGCATAATAATCCATAATCTAGTCTGGGTTTGTTCACATTCCTATTGGAAAACTGGATCTATTCTCCAAAAGTCTAAAAATAACCTAGACACTGCGAGGGGATCATTGCCGTCATGGAGGCATCGCAGCAACACCTGGCTCACCTGGTTGCCATAGAGACAGCCCTAGGTGAAGTCAGCGGGGGGCGGCGCTAAACTCACACACACTGTGGCTCTTATTTATCAGCTCCTCAGCGTCTCAGTGGGGACGTCCCCCAGGACAGACAGGATGTTGACAAAGGACGGCCACCGACTCAGCAGAACCTGTAGCATGTTTAAACACTGGATCAGAACCAAAACCCAGTCAGTTCTGATCCAAATTGTCTGCAGAAAACCTGAAAACAACAAAAATAATCTTACATTTTAACTGAGGCAACATTTCTTTATGTTTCAGTCCCTGGAAAGCACCAGACGGATGGTTCAACTGGTGGAAGAGGTGCTCACACACACACACACACACACACACACACACACACACACACACACACACACACACACACACACACACACACACACACACACACACACACACGTTTGTTTTGCTATCTTTGTGGGGACTTTCCATTGACTTCCATTCATTTCTACTCATTTCTACAGCCTAAACCTGACCTTTACCCTTTTCCTAACCCTAACCAACCAAAACTCAATTCATACCTTAGCCCTAACTCTGACCCCTGACCCAAAAACAGGGTTTCCCCTCGTGGGGACCAGGCTCCGGGCCCCACGAGGAGCAATTGGTCCCCACAACGTAGTATATGTCAGGAAAATCGTCCCCACAAGGTATTACAAACAAACGCACGCACACACACACACACACACACACACACACACACACACACACACACACACAGGACTCTAATATTAACTTTCAATCTCTTTAAATAAACAGCCCAAAGGCCTCAGATTATCTGAATTCTGCTCAAACTGAATCAAATGTAGTTGAAACCACATTTTAGTCAGTCTGTCAAAAGCAATGAAATTATAGATTATTTCCATTTTAATATAAATCTGCAACATTTACGGCTGAAACCAGAAGTTTACATACATCCAATAAAGAGTCTTATTTTTTGTGTGTACAGTTGAATCAGAGGCTAACTTCTGATTGGTTTAGAAGTTTGATTCTGGTCAGAATCAGAAGACTTATTTATATTTGATAAAAGTCAAAATAATGAGAGAAAGAATCTGAGATTTATTTATTAATATCTTCTAGATCAGAAGTTCACAGCAGATTTTACTGCAGAAAATGTCGGCTTACTTGATAATGAACAGATAAAGAGATTCATGTTCTCCCCTTGCAGAGCAAAGACCTGGGGATCCGAACTGTGGTGATGCTGGATGAACAAGGAGGTAAATATTTCACCTGTATCACAGTACTTAACCTATATCACAATACTTCTGCATTAATGCAAATGATAAAGTTTATGCTTTCTTCTCATAAGTGAAGTTTTGTTAAATTTTGATTAGTTTCTTTAATAGTTTGAGTAAAACAGATGTTTGTCCCTGTTATTGACTTTGCTTGTTTGCAGCGTCTATGATGACGTTTCTGTTTTAGCAACAGGAAGTTGGGCTCCTTTCAGAGAGCTGCTTCTTTCTGCTCCCAAAAGCTTTTAATTCTTTATCATCTGCAGCCTCATATATTAACATAACTTGGGAAGTAGGAACGTTTTGCATGATAATTCTTTGGCATTCAGTGCGTCCTGTATGAGAAGCCTTATACTTGCTTAATTTTATGTATTTGTTCTGTTTATGAAAGCAGACACTTTTGTATATTTTAATCAAACCTTTCATTTTTAGTTAAAACAAATGAACAAAACACTGAAGCAAATCTAGACCCATAATGATAATTTATTTTATATAATACTTTTAATCTTCAGCCAGATGCTGCTTCTCTGCAGGTATCAGTTATATGTGTTTTTGTGATGCACTCTGCTCCTCACCTGTTTGTTGACTGAGGGATGGACTCACCTGTGTGTCCCGTCTGTCCCCCTCTCTGTTTAGATATTATGCTATGATTCCATATCCTCACATGTGACTGGCCACAAGACTGCCATGCTAATCAAAACAAAGTTCTGCTGTGAGCAGAGTCATAGAGAGTGAGAGCTGAGCAGCAAGGGGCAGCCGTGTCTCCACTTCTCATGCTGTGCTGCTCACTGCAATGCTGGGCCGGTTCCGTCTTTCACTTCAAAGAGCCGACGCCTGTCACTGTTCTGTCATCTCCGATAAAACCAGGGCTGTTCAGCTGACGTCACAACAGAGACAATGGAAGCCCAGGGAGTCTGTTGACAAACCTCCATAACCAGGTTTTCCAAAAGTTTGACCTTCATAAACAGCAAATTCTGTGAACTGATAAAATCCGTTTATCGGCTCAACCTAATCCCTCATTTAGCCGATTGGGATGATACGGATGTCAATGCCGATATATTGTACATCCCCAGACTGAATCTAGACTAACTCATATTAATCCAAGTGTAGCGGCTACAAGATAAGATTCACCTGGATGGATGGATGGATGGATGGATGGATGGATGGATGGATGGATGGATGGATGGATGGACGATCAGATGGATGGATGGATGGATGGATGGATGGATGGATGGATGGATGGATGGATGGATGGATGGATGGATGGATGGTCGGATGGATGGCTGGATGGATGATTGGATGGATGATCACATGGATGGATGGATGGACGATCAGATGGATGGATGGATGGATGGATGGATGGATGGATGGATGGATGGATAGATGGATGGATGGATGGTTGGATGGATGATCAGATGGATGATCAGATGGATGGTTGGATGGATGATCAGATGGATGATCAGATGGATGGTTGGATGGATGATCAGATGGATGATCAGATGGATGGTTGGATGGGTGATCAGATGGATGATCAGATGGATGGTTGGATGGATGATCGGATGGATGATCAGATGGATGGTTGGATGGATGATCAGATGGATGGTTGGATGGTTGGATGGATGATCAGATGGATGATCAGATGGATGGTTGGATGGATGATCAGATGGATGGTTGGATGGTTGGATGGATGATCAGATGGATGATCAGATGGATGGTTGGATGGATGATCAGATGGATGATCGGATGGATGGTTGGATGGATGATCGGATGGATGATCAGATGGATGGTTGGATGGATGATCAGATGGATGATCAGATGGATGGTTGGATGGATGATCAGATGGATGATCGGATGGATGATCGGATGGATGATCGGATGGATGATCGGATGGATGATCAGATGGATGATCAGATGGATGGATGGTTGGATGGTTGGATGGATGATCAGATGGATGGTTGGATGGATGGTTGGATGGATCCAGACCAGGAGTCTATCTCCAGTGGCTCCCCTCTCAGACTCAGACTGACCAGGTCTGATCTGGTCCAGGTGGGTCTGAACTGAACTGGTCCGTGTTTGCTAGTTGAACTTCCTGTTCCTCACAGAGCAGCTGGAGCGGATCGAGGAGGGCATGGACTCCATCAACAAGGACATGAGGGAGGCGGAGAAGAACCTAACAGACATGGCTCAGTGCTGCGGCCTCTGCATTTGGCCGCTCAGGAAGTACGGCCGTCTCTGCCGGTCAATCAGCCGGTTGCCTCCTCTTGGTCCCAGCTGCATCAGAAACCGCCTGGTCTCACGTTAAAATCAAGATTCTCTCGTTCAGGATCACTGAACACCAGCAGACTCCAGTCTGGTTGGAACCACAGAGTCTCTGAAGGTTGATCAGGAGGAAATTTGATGGAACTGGGAACCAGACTGGAACTACCACTACTAGCGCCACCTGCTGGTCCAGACTGGGCCATATTTCTGAGTTCTGCAGTGTTAGAGTTTAAGTTGCTGTTTTTTCAGTTAATAGTTGCAGCTTCTTTTGACCTTGCCTGGCTCTTTTTTTCCTGTGTTTTCTGCTTCCTCCTTCTTCTCAGAGCAACTGGAGCGGATAGAGGAAGGCTTGGATCAGATCAACTCTGATATGAAGGAGGCAGAGAAAAACCTGACTGACCTGGGGAAGTGCTGCGGCCTCTGCAGCTGTGAGAAGTAGGTGGAGGTGACGCTCCCACTTCCCCCATTCAGTAAACCAGTAGCTAACCAGCTAGCAGGTTCATGTAGCGCTTCTGTAGTTCGTTTTGCTTCTAGATACCCCATCCTCATTTATTTTCCTTCTAAGCAGCCAGATTTGTCTCTAATCTGTTTCAGTTGTTGATATAAGTTGTTCTCCAGGATTTTTGAAAGTCATTTAAACTGTTTCTATGAACTTAATTGATTCCTTTGGTTCAAGGAACGCATCACAAAAACACAAGTTGTTTAAATAAAAACACCAAAAACAACACCATGTTAAGTTGTTTATCCTCCTGATGGTCCAGTCGACCCGGTTCTATTAGAACCTAATCATCTGCTCCACCTCCAGCTGCTGTGGTTTTCTTTCCCTTTGCTCTGTTCCCCTCCTGGCCTGTGGGGGCGCTGCACCAAGAACCACTGAAGGAAACGACACAAAAACCTCTGAAGTGCAACTTCCTTCTTCACCAGATGGAAACAAGATGGAGGCGTCAGATTTTACCGGCTGGAGGATTTCTCTTTAGTCTTTGGCTAAAGACCACAAGACATTTCTCCTGTTAGCGCTAGGCTAACACGTTAGCTTTGTTTGTGTTTACCCAGAATGCCCTGGGTTCTAGTCCACTTCCTGCTTTTGGAGCAGTCTCCGGTCCGCTTGGGATTCACGTTCAAACCGGACCAGAGTTCACTTCAACCGAACCCAGATTGAGGTCAGAGGACCAGAGGTCAGAGGTCGATTACTAGGCAGATGGACTGGACTTGGATTAAAGCGGTCTGAACTGGGCTAGTGGGAACGATGTAACCTAACACAGAAAATCAGATTTTGGTTCCAAAAAGGTAATTCTCAACCAGCTGCTAGCTGAAAACTTTCTTCTCAAGCATCGACTTCAGGCGATTTGCACCTAATTACTAGAGATGTGCCGATCAGGTTTTTTCCTGCCGATACCGATACCGATCACCCATGAGGGCCGATACACCGATACCGATCACCGATACCGATCACATAATTATTATTTATTTATTTTTTATCATAAACACTACCGGTTACATTATGTGGAAAAAGGAACCATGAATTCACCTTAATTTAGACAAAAACTTGTTTTTAATAACTTTTTCCAAGAAGAAAACTAAACCAAACAGGCATTGTGCAAATTGTACTGGTATCAATAATACTATCTTTAACAGACTGATAACATATGAAGGCTCTGAAGAGGCTAAATAATGCAAAGAGCCAAAATAAAACCTCTCAACATTGCCAAAAAGTTCAAGTATAAAACTTAACATTCAAAGGCAAAAACAGGATCCATTACAATAAACAATCCAGAGTTACTGAATGAAAACTTCCTGTTAGCATGGCGGCTAGCTGGTTACTGCTAGCTCTGAGTGGCTGTTTCTGACTGAGCGGAGTAATTATGCAGATCAGGGAGGAGATCGATTATTTTTTCAGAGATTATCTGTCTCATGTTAGGACAGCGAAAGTTTTAATACGGATGTAAAATGTATTTTTTAAGTTAGATGCTGCAGCTTTAAGCAGGTTCGGTGTGAGAGTCACTACCAGGTGGAGCAGAAGCGAAGCTCCGTCTGTCAAATATTACTACCTGTAGCGTAGCAGCGGTTCAACAGGAGAGCAGAACCAGCGTCTTACATCGCAGCTCGAAGACTTAAATAACTTTCCAGGTTATTTGTTTAGCTTTCTGACCGTCATGCTAATCCGGTGATGTTTGTAGCTGTGCGCTGCTTTACCTGCTGTCTGATCCTCCGTATGTCTTTTTTACTGCAGTGAGCCTCGATGTAGCCAAACTCCGTCAAGTATCTCATTGTTTTATGTCGTATTAGCTTCGTTGTGTTGATGCATTTTGACCTGCTTCAATTTTCCGCCGCAACACGCAAACCTCCCCATTCATTCAGTGGTTATAGTTCCACATCGCTTAGGATTTGTTGCTGCGCGTTTGCGCAGAGTGAAGGAAAGAGGAGACCAGCTGCACAGGCAGGCTGGAAATGAGATGCAGGTGATCGGTATCGGTAAAAGAGACAATGATCGCCGATCACCGATCATGCACTTTTTCACGAAAATCGGCCCGATTATGATCGGTGACCGATCGATCGGCACACCTCTACAATTACCAATAACTTAAGAAATACAGGACAAAGTACTTGTTGTTGACCATTTCTTGATTTTGATTTGAAGCAGACTTCTTCTCGTTCAACTGTTCCTCCAGTGGTCCCTCCTCTGGAGGAAAAGTTTTCACTCCAGCTCCTTTAAGTTATCACCCTATTCTGAATAAATGACTTTTAGGTTTGATTTATCTGGCCAACGTCTTTTATCCACTTTGCCTACTTTAATCCTTGTTTTAAACACATTAGGCTTAATTCCATGGTTAGGAACAAATCAGGTCTGAAACAGAGTCCAGAGAAAGACTCTGACAGGCTGACAGAAAGTCTGGAGAACAATGGATCAGATCAGGTGTAACACAGGAGGGAAGATATGAAAGAACTGAGTATGCTCAATAGCGTACCTGACATCAACAGGCTGTACCCAATCAGAAGTCATTGACAAGGTCACTTTCTCCTCTCAGACTGAAAGCCTTCGAGGAGAGCAGAGCATACAAGGCAGTTTGGGGCGGAGCCTCCAATCAGGATGGGGTTATAGCCAATCAGCCTCCAACGTCTCGGGTCGTTGACCAGCGAGAGCAGATGATGATGAGTGGAGGACACATCCGCAGGTACACAGAGCGGCTAGCGAGACAGCAGCCTGGTGGGTGTTTGCTTTTATCCTGACAACCTGGAGGTAATCCAAGCTTCATTAACTCCCCCAGGCAGCTGCTCAAACATGCGACGTCATCACACACACACTGCCTTCTTTGTTTCAGGGTGACTGACGACGCCCGAGAGGATGAGATGGAGGAGAACCTGGCTCACGTGGGGAGCATCATGGGAAATCTGAAAAGCATGGCTCTGGACATCGGCAATGAGCTGGAGTCACAGAAAGATCAGATCGACCGCATTCGGGAGGCGGTATGAAGACTCCGACTCATCGCTGTTAGGATAGAGCCGGAAAAATGTTTTTAAAAACACTAACAGGGAATCACCACTCCAATTAACTCCAACTGATCCCTGGTTCACACGGCAAGATTTTAAAACCTGAGAGACTCCACACATCATGATAGAAATAAGAGGCTTGGTCCTGCAGTGTGACAGCAAAGATGACACACCGCACACAAACCGATTTCACTCACCAACATTCAAGAGTCTGATGGGAAATCTCTATAAGCCACTTGAGATCAAATATGAATTCAGAGTAAACAAACATGGCCGACAGGGAAGACGCGGTATTGTTTGTGGACTAAACTTAACAGAGGAAAAAACAACCTCCTCTCTGACCTCCACCGGACTTCCTGGTGTGCCACAGCCGTTTTAGTTTCCCCTCTGTGTTTCCATCGCCTCGTTTTTGATTCAACAGGCTGCATTATTGCTGGGGAGCACCACACACTGCGATGTCGGGTCGAGACAATCCAACATGTTGAATATCCCTGAGTTTAGATCCGAGCAGCTCAACGTTCCTCTGATCAGACCGGATCACGCTGAACACACGACAGGAAGATCTCTGATGATTATCTTTAAGGCCAATCACAATAATCAGTTCGCACTTAAGTTTGGTGGAAGGGAAAATCAGAGCAAAATCGGCCAAAAGTCTAGCCGTGTGAACCAGACTTAATAACTTTCAGGTAGGAATCAGTGGAGAGACTCTACACAAAAGTATTCACACAGCTTGAACATTTTCTCATTTAGTCCTATTACAGCCACTAACTTCACTATGTTGAACAGACACACTGCATGAGGATGAAGTCAAAGAAAAGCGATACAGTATTCAGCCCCCTTTACTCAGGTACCACAAAACAGTCAGTGCAGAAGCAGGACCATCAAAAACCCACTGATTCATGAAAAACAGGCAATAAATGTAATAAAAATATCAGTGCTGTAGAATATTCCAGACTGTTCTTGGTGATGCTTACTTCCTGTAATGAAGCACCTGTTTCCTGTCTTTGTCTGCAGGCCAACCTGAACGTCTCCCGCATCGACGCCGCCAACCAGAAAGCTAACAACCTCATGAGGCGATAGAACCGACCAGCCGACCTGCTAAGAGTCCTGAGAAGACAGCAAAAGAGGAACCTCTGACGTTGTTCCTCTTTTCATTTGTTTTAAATTCTTTAGTGGCGGGAAGTGCTTTAATCTGACGGAAGGTTTTTTTAATCGCTTCACTTTTCCCCCTACGAAGTATGTCCAGGTCCCCACAGCAGCACTGCCGACATTAACCGACACAACCTGATCAGGTTTCTTGAGGTTTCCTTATTTGGGGAAATGAATATTTTTTTTCTGTTTAGAACATCATAGAAACAGAAACAGCTGCTGATATTCCCAGAAACTAGTCCACTTACCAGTTTGGCCAGTACTGGTCAACCCTCCCCTCCTCAGCTCTTTCTACTGCCTTTCATGTTCCTGACTGGCTGGAAACACGTGCCATGGCGCCCTCTACCGGAGTAGCCGGGCATTGCGCCGAGGAGGTAAATACGCATTTGTTCTCAGAGAAAGATCACTGGGGCCCCCAAGCGGCCGAACATGGAACTGCTCCTTTCCGGCCACTCCATCTTCTTTCCTCCCCATGCATCTTCTGAAATGGAGGTGAAACAACGAAGCGGTTCACATTAATGAGTCATCTAAGGAGAAACCAAAGGAGTCACCAAAAGAAAATACAAAAAAGAATATTACTATTACTTGAAATATTAAATGTTTAATTGTTTGGTTGTATCAGTAACAATGAGCAACTTCTTTTTTTCCATGTTATGTTTTTTGTTTTTATAATGAATTTAGGATTGTAAGGTTAAAATGAAAGGATGCTTTATTCATTCACAATTAGAAAATCATTAGGTCGTTAACAAAAATCCTAATGTCTTTCATTAAACCCACAAAATGTAATCACTTTGACATGAATATAAGTTTGATTTCAACTCCGCAAATCTCTAACGCTACACATATTTCCTGATATTTATGCTTAAAGTAGCAGGGTAATGTTTATCCATCTTTGTTGCTTTGATTCGTTTCCCTCATATTAACTAGTTGTAGTGTCACCCATGCAAGACTTCATTTAAAGACAACTTTATCTCAGACTCACTTCAGACAAAGAAAGCTAATTGTGATGATCTGTTACTAAAATAAAACCAGTTCTCCACTGAAATAGTTAAGTTTTCTGACTTTGTTTTGTGTGGAAATGAAGTGGTTGGTGTAAACAGTTTCCAGGCCAGCAGGGGGCGCGCAGCTGGAGCAAAAATGTTGCGCGTTTAAGGAAAGGAAAAAAACGAGTGCGGAGTCTGCGCAACGAAGTTTCGGGAGAACCGCAGAGAAAGAAGGAGGAGGAGGAGAACAGCGCCATTTTTATTTTACTGGTAATTATTTTCGACTCATTCTGCTTCACATCAGCGCTGCGTGGCATCGTAATTTACCCGAAACAAACAGCTGAAGTTCAGCTTCCGCGACAGGAATGGTGAAAATGCGAAAGCAGAAGGAAAAACCAGCAGCGTTTCGTCCTCCAGGTCTGACTCCGAGAGCCGCGATTAAACCCTCCGAGCGACGCCGGAAAACCGAGCCCAAACTGGCCGGAACATTCCAGATAAAGACCGGGTCCACACCGAGACCATCACGATTTGTTCTGTGCCCGAAAAACGCTTTAAACCGGAGCAGATTAGCGGGGAGTCTGACGGCAGCAACCCGACTCAACCATCAGGGAGGAGAGGCTGAACAAAGACCCGCAGCGCCGCTGCTGATTGGCTCACAGCGGACACGTGACCGGCGCAACGTTCGTTTTAAATCAGATAAATTAGCACGTTAACAAATGCGCAAACTATTTCTTCCACATTTAACACGACCGTCCGGCACACACACACACACACACACACACACACACACATATATATATATATATATATATATATATATATATATATATATATATATATATATATATATATATAATTTTTTTCAAAACAAGTAATATTTATTCACTGAATGATTTACAAATAGACACGAAAAAGAGTGAAGAAATATAACAAAGTGTTTACCTTTTTCTGAAGTTTGGATAAATCTGAATCACCTAAAAATACTTCTAATAGTATTAATTCAGCTAAAAAGTTCAGTTTAATTCTGCAGAAAATCAAACTTTGTTCATCCAGGCAAGTGTAAAACGCTACAAGGAGTAATTCCTAAAGAAACATGCTGTACATGTATATATAACTGACAGCCATTAAGCTGTTATAGGACCAGCTGCCCCCGTTGTGCTGCCCCCTGGTGGTGAGTGTAGGCGAGTTTTCAGCTACTTCCATAGAAATATATATTTATTTGTTCTGCTTCCAAACATGAAAGCAAGCAGATGAAAATATCTTGGTAAATTTTCTTTTGGATGGTAATGAACTGCAGCACCTCAGGAAACTCATGCAGCAGATTTTCTGCTGCATCGTAACTTTTTAAAAATTGTGAGGATGAGTTTTGTGATTGAAACAGTTTGTCATTGTTCAGACTCACCTACGGTAGCTTATCGATTTTATAATCTAGTTAATGGGCTGTTGGGAGCAGCTCAGTGATGCCCCCCCTGTCCTCCCTGCAGGTCCAGGCTGAGTCTGGGCCCGGTTCTGATGGATTTCCCAGAGGATCAGAAGATGGCGGCGCCTGGCAGCAGCGGCGACGCGGCATGGGGCGAAGACGAGGAAGACGGCGTCCATGGAGGAGTGAAGGAAGCGTTCCGGTCCAAACCCCGGTTCTCCTACACGGAGGTGAAGCTGCTGCTGGATGAGGTGAAGAAGAACAGACACATCCTCCTCAGTGAGTCCTCTGTCTCGCTGTCTCCATGGCAACCGCATCAGAACCTGTGCAGTGATGGTGTTAGCAACGTTTCTGTCTCCTCCTGAATATTTTAGCTGCCTGAGTCATTCAGTCATTCATTTAGTAAAAAAAAAGATTCATAACAAAAACAAAATTTTTGGATGAATCCCTGAAAAATCCCCCAGATGGGATGAAGCCAGTGGAAGAACGGAACGTCGGAGCTGCTGCATGTGGACCAGCAGGGCCACCGTACCGCTCAGAAGGCCTCATGGACTAAACATGACGCTTTTCCTCTCGAACCTCAGTAGGATTTTATGACATAAATAAACATGAAGCAGAAGGAAAATGAAACATTTGATCATTTTCTACAAATAAAGATCTGCTTCTGAGTCTGAGCTTCTGCTGCAAAACCTTTAGCCCCAAATTATTCACACCCTGAATTTAAATGACTTTCATTCAAAGCTAGTTTCTGTCAGAAATGATAAATGGATTTTTCTCAAGTTCATAAAAGTATTTATGAGTAGTTTTAGTCGGTTCCTCCGGTATTTAGCAACCATTTCTGTGATTTCCTTATGATTTTAAATCAGTGACTTTGTGGAGCTGCTTTAGAAATATTTCTGGTATTTTTGAGATTCCCTGTGGAGAGCAGATTTGATCGATCAGAACATCAGGAGAGAAATACCGCCACCTGCAGGTGGGAGTGAGCATCACTTCAGCACAATGTTTTGGTCATTTTTCCAATAAAGTCACAGTTATTGTTGATTTTTATGTAAACTGGAGGGAGAGCTTTAGCTCTGGGCTTTGACTAGGTCATTTTAGCCCATTGGATCAAGGCTTTATTTGTGCAGGTCATCATCCTCATCCTGAGTGTTTTTCCTCCAGAGAAGTTTAACCGCGGCGTGTCGGTGGACGCCAAGAAGCAGAAGTGGACCGAGATCACGGATCGGATCAACGGGCTGGGAGAGAACCACCGAGAGGTCCGTCCCTCCGTCCCCCTCCGTCCCCCTCCATCCATCTCCATCCCCCTCCCTCCCTCCCCCTCCTCTGGCCAATCACAGCCTTCGTCTCATCGTTCCTCTTCGTCCGTCTCAGACGCGGCAGATCATGAAGAAGTGGGCGGACCTGAAGTGTGACGGGAAGCGGCGGCTGCTGGCTCTGCGGGGCCCCAACGGCTCCAACCTGAGGAAGAAGCGTCTGGGCCCGGTGGAGCGGATGGTGCACCGCATCCTGATGATGAGTCCCTCTAGAGGTCAGCAGCTGTATTCCTGTTTCCATGTCTCCTGGCCTGGTCTTTTACCAGCTGCTGTCGTGTTCGGGTCCCCAGATGGCGGCAGCGACCAGGACTGGAGTCCCGCCGAGGATTTTCCCAAGTCGCTCCAGACCGGTCCGCTGATGCAGCCGCCGGCGCCGTATTCCTACCTGAACCTGAACGAGAACTCCGGTTCCCACGGCGACGGCCTGTCCTTCGACATGTCGCCTCTGTCCTCGCCAGAGAACGAACCCGGTGAGCAAATTAAAACCATACGCTTTAAAAATGCCGGTAAAAATAGGCAGAGATCAATTTCTGCAACATTTGTGCCTTTAATGATCCAATCGATTTATTTTACCATAAACACATCCCAATAATTACAACAATCATCATAACGGATGCACCCGGGGCGTGGCCACACACAGTGGGAACGGCCCTGCAGGTAAAGGGGTAAGCAGCTCAAGTCCAGCATGTGTGGGGTCTGCAGAGCTGCTCGCTGGCTCCCTGACCTTTGACCCGTTCAGCTCCTGGATGGAGTCGCATCCTCCGCTGACCTGATGTTGTTGATGTTTCACAGACGAGCTGATCCACTCCTCCTCCGAGTTCGACCAGGCTGATGATGAAGGTAAGATGGCGATGATGAAGGATTCAGTCTGCTGCTGGTTCTGTTGGGTCTGGTTCTGTTGGGTCTGGACTAGGGCCGGGTTTCAAACATCCACTGATCGATTTGAATTGATTTTCCTTTGAATGGCCCGACATCGACTCATTAACGCTTTAAATCGATCCTCTGACCCATAATGCCTCACCAGTAGCGTAACAAAGCAAAATGGTGGAAACCTTGAAAGTCAACAAGGTGAAGGCAGCAACAAACTGGATGAGACCCGGACGGTTAGCAGGATTTGCTACACGGAAGAGGAATATTGTGGGAACAGTAAACTTCTCATCTCACTGGTTTTTAAAAATCTCTGCTTATCGTTGGAACGTAAAGTCGGCCGAGTCCAGACCAGCTGTTTATCTATTCATTTATCTTTGTGTCTCTTAGTTGCGCTAATATCAGCGCATGACTGAAGCCCAGAGACATATTCCATGATAAACTACATCAAGCTACTCTAAGCTACGCTAAATTACGTTTAACATGCATGAAGCTCCGTGAAACTCCCAGCGGTGACCAAGGCGAGTTCGGAAGCTGTGCGTTTGGCCGGTGTGTGATTTTTCCTGAAACGTTTTCCAGCGTGTCCTGTTGGATCTGTTCACGTTTTCCTGTTTTTTTTCAGAGCTCGTTAGCGCTAATGAGCTTCTTCAGAGCTCGTTAGCGCTAACGAGCTTCTTCAGAGCTCGTTAGCGCTAACGAGCCTGGCGACAGTGTAGCGTAATCGGCTGCAGGGTGATCACCATCGCTCATGTAGCTTTAGCTTTAAAATCCTTTGCTTTGGCTCCATCCCGTGGTTAAAGCCAAATACGACACTTTACACTTCTTGGAAACTAAAAGCTTTTAGATTTTTTCTGTTCTAAACCAGCAAATGCGTCTGTTCATGATTTCGTTGTTCTGCCACTAAATTGTTTCCTGTGTAAAGATAAATAATCCTGTGGAGCGACGGCTGTCAGACGGGATGTTGCTCATCGCCAACCTGACTGCAGGCCTGAATGCTTCGCAGCAGACGAGCCACAGAATCCTGAATCAGAGCAGATTTGAATTTACTTAAATGTTTGCTCTTCAGTTTTGGTTCCACAAAAAGTTCATGATTAATATTTTACTGTTGCTGTCGGCAGCGTTCGCTCCTCTGGGAAAGATTCTGCATCCGAGGACAACGGATCGGAAAATCAGACGGATTTTATCCAGCACTGGTCCAGACCTCAGGCCCGGCTGCCGGTTCTGAAGGTTCCGGACCTCAGGCCCGCCTGCCGGTTCTGAAGGTTCTGATCCTCAGTGCCCCCCTCTCTCCTCCAGGTCCGTCCTCCCAGGACGTCAGGCAGAGGATCAGACCCGTCTTCACGTACTCCAGGACCCACCAGAACCAGAACCAGAAGTCCTGCAACGTCCCTCCGGGGGGCGCCGCTCCCCCCTCCTCCTCCTCTTCATCGGCGGCGGCCAGTGGCCCGCCGCCCGCCCCATCGCCCCCGTCCCGGCCGTCCCCGACCCGGCTGTCCTCTCAGAGCCTCCAGCAGCAGCGCGCGGGCCGCCTGCTGCTGGGCTCGGTGTCGCGCTCCCTGGAGGTTCTGACCCGGTCCGTCCAGCTGCTGGTGGAGAGCCAGCAGGAGTTCGTCCAGGAGTCGCTGCAGCTGCAGCGGGACGCCGTGGACGTCCTCAGGGACTTCTCAGAGACTGCGCTGCGAATGCTGAGGCACAAAACAAGCAGCGGACCGCCCGGACCGAACCAGAACCCGCAGCAGAACCACCAGCAGAACCCCCCTACTGGGTCCCAGCAGCAACATCCAGCCTCACGGTTCTAACCCTCCACAGACCCATCCGACCAGAACCAGAACGCGGGACACGCTGACCTGCTGCAGGGCCAGAACCAGGTTCTGACCCTGTCGGTGCCACTGGTTCTGATCTGGTCGGTTCTGGCTCTTTATTTATTGACCATATGAGGGCAGACATCCTGCTCATGTTGGCAGCAGGACAAACGGAGAAAAACTCCTAATTACTTTTATTTTTCAATCAACTCACTTTATTTTGGTAAGTTGTCGACATTAAAAACAAAAACAAACAATAAACAAACCCATAATTTACCAAGAAAGGAACAGACCGAAGCCAAAGCTTATACTCGCCTACCCCGACTCAAATGTCTTTTACTCTCATTTCCTACAGAAAAAGACTAAAAATATGATTGAAAATAAAATATTCATAATTTAAACAAAACCTTGAAACTTTGACTGCACTTTATAAATGTACAGCAAACTTTGGTTCATTTAGCCTGTTATAAGAGAAAAATGGCGGTTAAATTTTCAACAATTTATTAATTCATTAATAAATGTCACAGATTGTAACTAAATATTTAATTGGCCAGCTACATAGTTAGCTTGCTTACCAAATATTTAGCTCTAAGCTAGCTAAATATTTAGTTATCAAGCTATTAAATTCCAAACTAACTATTTAGCTCTGAGCTAATATGCAAATTCACTTGCCAATAAGTGGAAGTGGTCTATCAAAATAAAAGCTGGGTCTGGTGAGTGTCTCTATAAACTCCTGCTGGTCAGACTGATGCATTTCTGCTGCTGTAGATCTATGAGGAAACATTTGGATGACCTTTAAAACGTTCCTGTAGGAATGTGAAAAAGAATGAATAATAAATGAAAGATAAGGTTCTGCAGAATCTGTCCTCCAAGATGGCTACTCTTTCTCCCAGGGTTCATCAGGAGAGGACAGGGGACATGGGCTCCACGCGGATCTCAGCCCCACTGAACACCTGCTGCTAATCTGATGATCACCTGAGGGGGCGGGGCCAGGAGGATCTGAAACAGGTTCTGCAGTCTCTGATTGGAAAGTGATAAAAACATCGTTCTTCAGGAAATACAGTAATCCAGTCCAATGGACAGAGTAACAGCTGAGACACTGCTTTACTTAAATACGCATTTTTGATCCAATTTATCACACTGTACAGGAAAGGGCAAATATACAGCACAAAACTATGCAGAGTAAATGCAAGTTATATTGGCACATGAATTTATTGGAATTGGTTTAAAATTTCATTAAAGTAAAGAGGGCAAATTTATGGTTAGTAATTTAAGATTCTTTGTTTTTTGTTTTACTACCTACTACAAATTATTGAGGAGAATAGTCAGTTTCAAACAGAGACAAAATCTATTTGCACGTCAAGTATAAACTATAAACGCCTTTTAAATCATCAAAGATCCCAGAATTGCTTTCATGACCCTCCCAATATGGCGGACATGTTAGCGTCTCGCTGATGCCCTGTGTGGGCGGGACTTCCGTGTGTTCTATTCCGTGATTGGCGGGTCCAGCCTCTGACCCCAGTGCGCAGACTCGTGCTTCTCTCCGGTACAATGGCGGCAGTTGGAGCGCCGTCCTTCGTGTTTCCTCGGGTTTTTGTCCACGGAGCAGCAGCGGGAGAGTTAATAAAGCTGTAAGACATAAACGACAGCAGTTGGTGAACTCTGGAAAGAAGAGAAACGGTTTGAGGCTCAGCTGGAACTGCTCAGTAACTGTTGAAGGAAAGTTTGGAGAGAGAAAAGCTAGCAGAGATGTGGAGACAGCAGGTCAAACAGCGACTGGATGCAGCAGAGGAGCAGAGACACGAAATACTGGATGCTGCTTTCAGCCCCGAACATCGGCTGCACACATCAGGTTTGGAGATTTACCTTCTTCATCGGGGATGGGAGCTGCAGGCCGGGAGCCGCTTCCAGGAGCTGCTGGGTTCTCCAGGAGAACAGGCGAAGCTGTTGGTCCTTGGTGCTCTTTGGATGCAGAACTAGGAGTTTATCCAATATGGCCGCCGCACATTTACAATGAAGCTAAAGTTTATTTTCACTCTGACAGTTTGTGTTACATTAAGATCCGTCAGACAACATGTTTGTTTAAAGTCTGACGACATGAAAGGCTGAGAAAATAATTAGCTTCCACTGATCAACAAGCCACCTTCTACCAGGAGCTGAAGCTGCTCAGTGACAGATTATTATATGCTGAACAGACACGTTGTGTGTTTTCACTAGTAGGTTTCATTCACTGTTTAAATGATTAAATGAGTCCATGTTTAACCAGCAGATCCGTCAATCACTGAGAAACACCAATAAACATTCAAAAATAAGCTATTATTAAAGCTGAAAATTATAACGGGTAATAAAGTAATTATTACAAAGGATTAAAAGGAAAAAATCTGCATTTGCTTCACTATGAAATGTAGTTACTGCCAACTTTTTTACAGATAAATTTAAAATAATTAGAAGATTAATCTGCACATCCACAATAAATCCAGTACCAATGTACCCAAACATGACAAATGCAGAGAAAATGACTCAATTTCAGCACTTAATTATAAAAGCTTGGAAGAAACGATGAAGCCATGCAGCTCCTCTTCCTGCTGTCTGGACATCGACCCACACCTCTCCTTCAGACAGTCCAGCCTTCATCCATCGGATCTGAATAATAAACTCGTGGCTCTCATCAGGTGAACCAGCAGATGTCAAACCTCTGATTAAAACAAATCCCTGCTGCCGACCTCTGACCTCCCCTTCATCAGCATCGTTACTGGAAAATCTGTTTCAGCAGTTAAGCACCCGCTTTCAGTCTGGTTTCCATGGTTACCACAGCACCGAGACCGGCCTAGTCAAAGTGTTCAACGACATCCATATAAACACAGACGGTGGAAGAACCACAGAGCTGGTTCTGGTTCTGTTGGACTTCAGCATCTGAAAATAAATGAAGAACTTTAGTACTTTTAGTTAAGAGCCGTTGAACAACTGAACAGGTTAAGAAGTTATACTTCTAAAAGTCCTTTGTGAACCGAGGCTTCAGCCCGGAGACCTGCCGGGTCGTGGTGCTCAGCTCATGACGCCTGCCTGGGGAACATAAGCCACGCCCCCAATGCTTACTTTTCAAAATAAAGCTCATGTCACAGGAGGTGTCCAGACTGTGGCCATAGCGTTTCCCTGACCGGCTCGACCGCTGCAGCTTCATCCGCCATTTTCTCAGCTTCACCGTCTCGTTCACTTCTTGCTGCAGATTGGCTGGTCACATGACCAGCGCAGCGTCTTAAAGAGACATGAGCGTAGCCTGCTTATGCACAGCCAAAAGAGACAAAAACTACTTTTCTTTTTTTAAACACATGGAAAATACAGACTGGGGCTAAATAACGTCGATCAAAGTCATGAATCTTGGTGTTGGTTAATTTTTGGTTTATTATCCTGGTTTATGTTTAATTTTTAGAATCTCAGAAAAATACAGAAGGTGGCAGTTTAGTCACTAGCCCTTCTCAGATTTCTGTCTCTCACAGTGTTAGACACTGCAGCCTCCTTAAAGAAGAGGATGCAGTCTTCATCTTTAGGGGTTTCACTGACTGTTTAACTCTGCTGCGCACTTTAAAGCAGATTAGGACATTTGAGAAAAAGGCGTCTGCATATCTACATGTCAATATCTACCTGCTTATCTCAGAAGCTCCAGTTGACTGTTTGCTTATTGTTCCTGAAAGTTAAAAATGCTTTATTTTGTAATAATTATAATTTCAATAATATGTTTCAGTGTCTTTATAATGTTAACAGGTTTCATTGTTCATTGTGTACATAAAGTGTTTCTGTGTTCCCTGCAGATATTCTGCTGGTTAAAGAAGAACCGAGTCCTGATCTGGACCAGAACCACCCAGAGCCCGTCCACATGAAGGAGGAAGAGGAGGAACCCTGGAGCAGCCAGCAGGGGGAGCCGCTCAGTGTGAAGGAGGAGGCTGATGCCTCCAGGTCTCCAGTCATTGCTGTTCTCATAAAGAGTGAAGATGATGAAGAGGAACCTCTGATCTCTCATCTTCATCAAACAGAAGATGGAGAACTGCCAAGCAGCAGCTCAGCTCAGCAGATGAAAACAGAAGAGGGCTACAGAGGAGCAGAATGCACCATAAATCTGGATGGAAACCCTGATGGAGACGCTTCCAGCTCTTCAGAGACGGAGATCAGTGATGATGACGATGAGGTGAACCATCCTGGGACAGAAGATGAAGGCAATGAGAATGACTGCAAAGGCCTCAGAGAGAATACAAACATGGACCAGGAGAGGGAAGAACAGACAGATCTGAGATGTTTTAAATGTACTGAGTGTGGTCAAAATTTTACCAAGAAAAATCATCTCAAAGTTCATCTGAAAGTTCATACTTTGGAGAAACCGTTTGGCTGTGAGGTTTGTGGACAAAGATTTGATGAAAAGTCCTATTTAGACCAACATATCATAATCCACTCAGTGGAAAAAACGTTTGATTGTAACGTCTGCAGACAAACATTCAGCCAAAAAACACATTTAAGCAGACATATGAAAATCCACAGTGGGGAGAAACCGTTTGGCTGTGATGTTTGTGGACAAAGTTTCAACAGGAAATCCCATTTAAACAGACACCTGAAAATTCACACAGGGGAGAAACCTTTTGGGTGTGACATTTGTGGACAAAGATTTCATGAAAAGGCCTATTTAGACAGACACATCAAAATCCACTCAGGAGAAAAACCATTTGCTTGTGATGTCTGCGGACAAAGATTTAGTAGAAAGGCACATTTAGACCGACACATGGGCAGCCACGCTGATGAGAAACCTTTTGGTTGTGACGTTTGTAGACAAAGATTTACCCACAAATCTGCTTTAAACAGACACATGATTATTCACACAGGAGACAAACCTTTTAGCTGTGAAGTTTGTGGACAAAGATTTAACCAAAAGTCAGTTTTAATGACGCATGTAAGGATCCACACTGGAGACAAACCCTACGCCTGTGATTTTTGTGGACTAAGATTTAACCAAAAATCAAATTTAAACAGCCACATCAAAATCCACACAGGATACAGACCGTTCAGTTGTGATGTTTGTGGACAAAAATTTAACCGAAAAGGAAATCTAAACATGCATATGAGAACCCACGCAGCAGGGAAGAGTCTTTAGATACTCTGATGATTGATGAAGAAACGCGGGCATGTTCTGATTTAGATCACTGCAAATTAAATGGGTCTTTACTCCAGAACCTTTTTAGCTTCTTTTTTTCATAAAAAATTTATTTGGTTTCAGAAACAATCATGAGTACAACAGACAATAATCAGTTGATTTTATCACATCGTTGAGAAAAGTGCTGATGTATCAGCCGTCGTCACGGCAACAAACACTCCACTGAAATTTAAACATGCTTATCTTTGGTCAGCACAGCCCATTGTAACCAGCAGCGCCCCCTACCGTCTGAAAAAGGGAGCCAATGGTGATCTGTGGGCTTTAGCTGGAGCTAACGCCATTAGCTGGAGCTAACGCCATTAGCTGGAGCTAACAGTATTTTACTGTATTGTTTTATATCTGAAATAAGTATTTTATTCAGATAAAGTCTGTTGTTACAACTAATTGTGGATCCTTTTAAAGGTTCAGATAAATCAATCGCTAAAATTATTCTCTGTAAGATTCTGGCTCATGAAGAAGGAAAACCTAATATTCAGTGTGAGAAGATTAGAATATTAGGAAAAGTTAAATATTACATATATGTAAGGTAGGAACAAGTGAAGCGCGTCTTTGAGAAGATTATCAAGTGAAATCCATTCAGACCGAATCAGAACATCTAGAGCCACAACACTCAGACGGGTCCAGAACATGGACTGAGGAGAACCAGAACCAGACTGTTGCTCAGAGGTCCAAAGTCCTTTAAGTTTTTATTTCAAATCAAGGTGGCCCAACAGAGCTTGGCTTTCGTTCGGCCAGAACCTTCAAAGTGTGTGAGAACCCGTCTGACCTCCAGACCGGATCTGAGCTTCGTCTGATGAGTGTGAGGAAGATGTTAGCCTGCTTTCAGCTGTGGGTGGTCATAATGTTTCAGCTGATTGTCGTAAATACATCAATACACATAACTTTGAAAAAATAAATAAATCATCACGTTTAAACTGAATCAAATTCAAAGTCCTGAGATTTGTTGATTTTTTTGTGTGTGTTTGGAGGAAAACATTCAGTGTTTCCTCTGCTGCTGCGGCACAAGACACAAGGAAGACTCAACTTCCTGCACAAATGTGGGATAGTTTCTGTTACGACCAGGGGCGCCACCAGGAATCTTTGGCCCCCTGACAAAAGCTTACATTGGGCCCCCCTGACCAGCTGCTGTTACAATTTCTTGAGTCTATTTGACCCATAAAAAGTGTCACAATTTTAAAGTCTTGCATCTGCCTTGCTCTCTTTGGTTCAATTCTGATAACTAGCACAATATTTACTGCTCATGAATTTAACATCCAACAGTCCACAGCCAGTCTGCAAGTAGGTTGTTTACATTTTTCTATTAGTTTTAGATACTGAAATGTCTCTACCAACAAGCAACCATCAAAAGCAACATGCAAAATACACATAAAACAATCCAGACTTCTCAAAATGTTATGTAGTTGCATTTTATTCAAGCTGCAGTACATAACTTTAATAAAAATATGTTTTCTCCATATTTGTTAAAGCTGTCACCATGTTGTAGCAGTTTGTTATGAGACAGATAATCTGTGAAAACAATCAATCTCCTCCATCTGCTTCCTGAATTACTATTACTGGTTAAAGTAATGAACCGTTCTGACCAAAACAACCAATCAGAACCAGGAGGAGGGTCTTAGCGCTGTCAATCATCCTCATTCACTCGCTGCTAAATGTGCTAATGGGGGAGAAACAACTTATTACAAGAAACTGTTTATCTGCCATCATTGGTAGCTATGCTAACTGAACTGAGCATTTACAACAGGCTATGCTAGTGGCAGAATAGCACAGAGCAAGGGGAGGAAGGATGAGCAGCAACATGAGATTGTGATTGACAGCACTAAAACTCTCCTGCCTCTGATTGGTTGTTTCTAGCACTGAGAGAAAGCAGAGGAAATGGATTTTTCACAGATTACCTCTCATACCAAACTGTCACAACATAATGACAGTTTTAAAATATTTTTATAAAAGTTACATACTGCAGCTTTAATTTCCCTCAGGAGAGAACAGGTCAGGAGGGACGTGGGTTAGAGCTGCTGCTGACTGACTCGTCTGTTAAGTGGTAAAAGGTACAAGGGACAAGTTAAATATATGAATATGTTGGTAAATGATTTCCTTCATTCATTTAATGCTAGTGAAATGGAGGCAAACAGTAGTCTGTAGCTAAGCTAACTGTGCTAAATGGTTGATAATCTCACACAGTCTACCCACCTCTTGGAGAAAAACTGGGTTATAAATTCACACTGGTCTTTTTCTCTCTTATCTCTCTTAGCAGCATAGTAACTGCCACAGTCGTTCTTGTTTCCTACTGTCTGCTGCTGAAAACGTCACCGTCAAGCAGGAACGAACCATTTCATGCAGGGGGGTTGGGGGGGTTCAGGGCAAATATGGATGTGTGTTTTTTGGTCTTGGAGAGGGAACATAAAAGTTTTACTGCTAAAAACAATCTTTGAAAATACAATATGATTAATTTTGTAATTGACAGGACCTCAATATTTTTTAATTTCTATGAACAAAAAATAAATTGTGGAGGGCCCCCTGTCGGTCAGGGGCCCCTAGAAATGTCATGACTTTCCCCCCCTAAACGCGCCCCTGGTTACGACCAACAGGAGACTCCAGGTGGGTTTCATCCGCCTTCCCTGTTCTCTGAGCTGGACAATCAGAAAAGACGATGGGGGAGAACGACTGAACATCCTTGGAGGTTTGAAGTTTCTTTAATTACTGGAGACAAATTGCTTTAATTTCTGATCTATTGAACATTGTGCATTTTTCTGTTTTTGGTTTATCAGTACATTTAGATCAGTCCTATTAAAAGAAAAAATCCAGTGATTCAAGAAGCAGCTTTTGCTAAAATGTTTTTATATGATATAAACAAGTTACACTAAAAAGAACAAGGAACTTGCTGAATGGATAATTATTCATCCTTCAATAGAAAACTAAAATATTTCATATCAATTTGGTGACATGATTTAATTATGAAATATATATTTTCTCAGTTTTATGTTATTGTGCAACTTTCACTGTAATAGTTGAAGCATTTGGATTTAATTTAAAGGATACAGTTGAAGTTCTTTTTTCAAAACGCTCAATTGGCTGGAAAAAAATAGTCTAAATGAAATCTAAAATTCACCTTTTGTGTCAGTGGAGGTTTGGAAATATTTAACTTTTACTGGGTATATGTAAACTTTTAGCGTATTTCATCACATTAAAGTTAATTTAATTATTCGATATATTAAAAAATATACTTGTATGAAAGAGAAGAGTTCTGCGTTGCAAATGCATCACGGAATAAATAGCTTGCAAAGAAATGTGCTACAAATTCAGCTTCTATTGTGAAGAAAATGCCACTCAGAACATGGCAACAACGAACCGTATGGCAAAACTTAATGTGGGCGGGACTTCCGTGTGTTCTATTCCGTGATTGGCGGGTCCAGCCTCTGACCCCAGTGCGCAGACTCGTGCTTCTCTCCGGTACAATGGCGGCAGTTGGAGCGCCGTCCTTCGTGTTTCCTCGGGTTTTTGTCCACGGAGCAGCAGCGGGAGAGTTAATAAAGCTGTAAGACAGAAACGACAGCAGTTGGTGAACTCTGGAAAGAAGAGAAACGGTTTGAGGCTCAGCTGGAACTGCTCAGTAACTGTTAAAGGAAAGTTTGGAGAGAGAAAAGCTAGCAGAGATGTGGAGACAGCAGGTCAAACAGCGACTGGATGCAGCAGAGGAGCAGAGACACGAAATACTGGATGCTGCTTTCAGCCCCGAACATCGGCTGCACACATCAGGTTTGGAGATTTACCTTCTTCATCGGGGATGGGAGCTGCAGCGGAGGTTAGCTCTGCTAAAATTAGCTCCGCTCACACGGTTTGTTACGGTAAAAGTCAGACTGACTTTTGACGTTAACGTCATTATCCGCGTGACCTTTCAATGAACCCGGAAGTAATGGGAGCGGAATGCATCTGGAAAAGATAAATTATCACAGAAATACAGCCGCATGCTTTCTTAGTTCTATTGATTATTACTAACACAGTCGACTGTACATGGAGACAGTTTTACTCGATGTTGTTTCTCAAAGTTTCATTAGAGAAACACAACAGGACAGAAAATAAGAACAAGAATTTTAAATGTAAACATAAATTAAAATAAGTGGCAGGTTCGCTGTGCCTGCACCAGTTAGCCTGACCTGTTTCCTGAAGGTAGTTCAGGAAGGTAAGAACCCTTTGATGCAGTTGGACATACATTTATATCCCATTATGCAAAAAACTTTTGTTTTTGGTGCTAATCAGATGTTGAGTCAATTAGAGAATATAAATTTAAATATTGCGTTGACAGTTATTTAGGTATGATGCTAATTACATACACAAGGAGCTTCAGGATTGAAACTGTTCAATCCCAGCATGTTGATCCTTTTGTTGATGCTGCTAATCCTCAGACAAGACTGTAAATAGGCCTGTCGCGCTAAACGATAAATCAATTAAACGCACGATAAATTAGACCTATCGACCTCATTTTAATTATCGGCTTTATCGTCTCTAACTGCCGTTTTTTTCTTTCCGTTGATGACACTGAATAAAAAAAGGCTCAGCTCCGGTGCTCTGCACTGACCCACCCTTCCTATTTCCTTAGTGTAATGTCCAGCTCACACTACACGAGTTTTCGGCCCATTTTCAAAACCTGAGAGACACATTAGTCGACAGAAATCCTAGGTATATCGGTTCGATCAGGTTCGTCATGCCATGAGGTTTCCAGCCACCTGGGCACAAAATAATGGCTACAAGTCCAGTTAACTAATTTTAATATCAGGCATTAATCAATGCTTTGCTAGAATCTACCTGTGATGCATGTGGCTAGAGTCAGCGTAAAGTCCTGACTGAATGAAAATCATTATATTATGTCATGTTAACGAAGAACAGCTGAAAACTTACCGGGTTTATCAACTGAGGTAGCAATTTGGCTCCAACTCCTCCCCTCGTCATTTCTATATTCTTTGCACAAAATGTTGAATAAATATTAATGTTGTTTCCACATATCATCTCCGATGTCCGCTGGACTTCGTGTGGCTCCGTGTCAGCTGTTTGGGATTCCCCTCCGTAATTTCCCGTCAGAAAGCAGGAGGAGAATCCGGCTTTCTGATTGGCTACCTGTCACATTCAGCGTTCAGCTCCCGGTCGGGGAAAACCCCTGATTTAGATCGGAGCGGCCACGACGATCCACACTGCAGGATGATTGGTTACGAAATCAGCAGCGACAATCTTAGATCGGCCAACGATCTAAAAAAAAATAGCTGCAAAAAATCGTGTAGTATGAACTACTGCATTAGGTGCTCGGATGTGCCCGTCTTCTCTATTTAAATCTAGTGATTACTGAGGGAAATACAGTATACAGACTTCATATCTGCACTCTTTTGGTTGAATGCAGTATTTATTTCCACTTTGGCTTTATGTTGTTTAGTTTTTATTCAAGTACGTTTTTTGTTAATGGAGACTGAGAATCCATTTTATTTTTGTTTTTGGTTGTTTAGTTTGTTTAGTTTATCAGTTCCAGTGTTATGTGTTGTTTTGAAAATAAAGTGTATCTATCTATGGCAGGAAATCACTGCATTATTAGTCATTTCCATTAAATCAGTGTCAAAAGGTCTTGAAACAATATAATCGTTTATCGCAATCATTTTTTAGACAATTAATCGCTTAGCAAAATTTATTGTGACAAGCCTAACTGTAAATGAGTCAAATTATGTTTCTTGATAAATCTTTTTATCATTCATTGTTCCAATACAGCTAGAGGTCATAAATTGACTTGGCTGCATTGTCCCTTCAGCTCCAAGCCCATATTTTGCAATATGAAATCAGTCATGAATTTAATTTCAACAAATATTTTTGAGCAAACATACATTTTTCAACCTGCAGTGTTTCAAATACAGCTAAATACTTAATGACCCTTTTACTGTGATGTCCTAGAACCTGTCATCCCGTTTCACAATTAAAAAAAGATTTTATTAAGGTATTCACTTATGTAAATAACTATTTATTCACCGTTATTGATGTGGTGTTTTTTGGTTTGCAATTGGGCTGTTGTAATCGATTATTTTGACGAGTAATTGAGTGATCTAATTAAAAATCGTTCTGTGCAAACGAGACATTGATCATTAAAAACAATTTAGTTCCTTTTTTAACAAGAAAAAATGTTATTGCTTCTAATTCAAAGCAATGAAAAAATCAGGTTGTCTCAAGTTGGAATTATGAAAAAACTTTAATATTTCAGTTTTTCTTGTTTCGTGTCACTACTCTAACATTCAATGTTAGCAGAAATTAATTTCTTTGTGGATGTATAACATGCCAGTTTCTGACAGTTTCAGTAGGTTCAGATTCTGGTTCAGTTATTACAGGAGTTATTCTTCCTAGGGGGGCTGCACAGTGGTGCAGTTGGTGGAGCTGTTGCCTTACAGCAGAAGGTTCTGAGTTCAATTCCCGGCCCTGGGTCTTTCTGCATGGAGTCTCCATGTTCTCCCTGTGCATGGTGGCTTCTCTCTGGGTACTCCTTGTGGGGACCGGAGCCTGGTCCCCACAAGGGGAAAACCTGTTTTTGGGTCAGGGGTCAGAGTTAGGGCTAAGGTATGAATTGAGTTTTGGTTTGGGTTAGGGTTAGGTATGTGATGGTTAGGGTTAGGAAAAGGGTAAAGGTCAGGTCTAGGCTGTAGAAATGAATGGAAGTCAATGGAAAATCCCCACAAAGATAGCGACACAAACGTGTATGTGTGTGTGTGTGTGTGTGTGTGTGTGCGCGCACGTGCGTGCGTGCATGAATGCATGGTTGTTTGTCCTGTCTGTCTCTGTGTTGCCCTGTGACAGACTGACAACCTGTCCAGGTGACCTGTCCAGGTGACCTGTCCAGGTGACCCCGCCTCTTGCCCGAAACATTTGCTGGAGAGGCACCAGCACCTCCTGACCCACTAAGGGACCAGGGTGTTAGAAAATGGATGGATGGATTCTTCCTACAGATGCACAGTAGAAAGAAACAACTCCAGGAGGTTCTAACAGAATCAGAACCAGGCTCGGTGTGAGTGAAGCTGAAGAGACTAAGAAGTGTTAAAAAACATGTTGGGTTCATTTTTAATGTTCCCTTTCTGTATGTTTTCAATGTCGAGTTGAGCAGAAGTTCGTAACGTCCATCTTGTGGTTCCCTGCAGATGTTGGTCCCACTGCCGTGGTCAGAGAAGATTCCCCGGAGGAGCCCAGCTCTGACTGGGACCCAGAACCCGTCCGGATCAAGGAGGAGCAAGAGGAGCTCTGGGACAGTGTGGCAGGGGAGCAGCTGGACATGAATGAGGAGATGGAGAGCACCAGAAGAAGAGTGAAGAGTGAGGACGAAGATGAGGAAGAGGAGGAGAAGCCTCTGGTCTTACTGGGCGCTCTCCCCAGCATCAGCTCAGTGAACCAGATGAAGTTAGAAAGCGATGAAGAGGATGGAGAAGGAGGAAGATCCAGAAGGATCCCAGACCCCAGCACACATGGAGACACTTCCAGCTCTTCAGACACTGAAGTCAGCGAGGAGGAGAGTGATGATGAGAACCATTCTGATGCTCAACTCAAGCCCTTGTCAGACTCTGAGGCTGAAACCGAAGGGAGTGAAGACGACTGTGAGGAGAGCGGCTTTCGCAAGGCGAAAGGGAGATCTCACAGCAAACCTTGGAGCTGCACCGAGTGCGTTAAACGGTTCACCTCCAAGCGTTCCCTTCAGAGTCACATGGCAAGTCATTCACAACAAAGACCTGAGGGGAAGGAGGAGAAATGTTTTAGTTGTGGCATCTGTGGGAAAAGTTTCAAGAGAAAAAGTCATTTAAACCTGCACACAATAATCCACACAGGGGAGAAACCGTTTGGCTGCGACGTGTGCAAACAAAGATTCGGTCGAAAGTCTCACCTGAACAGACACATGACCATCCACTCTGGGGAGAAACCTTTCCAGTGTGAGAAATGTGGTAGAAAGTTTGCCAGTAAATGCCGCCTCAACTCGCACCAGAGAGTTCACTCTGACGAGAAACCATTCGGCTGCGACATGTGCGAGCAAAGATTCAAGGACAAGTCAGCGGCGAACCGACACATGAAAGCACACTCTGGAGAGGAACCAATCAGAGAAAAGCAGTTTGGCTGCAACCAGTGCACTAAAAGGTTCACCAGTAAAAGTTGCTTGAATTCACACTTGCGAATCCACAGTGGAGAGAAACCGTTTGTTTGTGATCTCTGTGGGCAGAAATTCTTCTACAAGGCTAATCTGAAAGCACACATTCGGATTCACACAGGGGAGAAACCCTACAGCTGTGACGTGTGTGGACAAGACTTCAGGTCCAAGTCCCATCTAAACACCCACCAGAGAATCCACACCGGAGAGAAGCCGCTCAACTGCGACGTCTGTGGACAGCGATTCAGCCGCAAGTCGCATTTAACCAGACACATGAAGGTCCACACAGGAGAGAAACCCTTTGGGTGCGTTCAGTGCAGCAAGAGGTTCACCAACAAAACCGACCTGACCTTCCACCTGAGAATCCATACCGGGGAGAAACCGTATGCCTGTGATTTCTGCGGGAAGAGATTTATGGTCAAATCGGCTGCAAACAAACACATGCGAGTGCATTCGGGAGTGAAGCCATATGGCTGCCATCTTTGTGGGCAAAGGTTCACAGCAAAGCCCAGTGTGAAGAAACACATGATCATCCATACAGGGGAGAAACCCTTCTGCTGCAACGTCTGTGGGTATAGATTCAACCTGAAGACCAGTTTAGACAGACACGTTAGGATCCACACCGGAGAAAAACCATTTGGTTGTGACGTTTGTGGACGGCACTTTAACCGCAAGTCCACTTTAAATACACACATGAAGATCCACAGAGAAGAGTTGCCTAGAAATGCATCTTTGGAGGAAATTTGAGTTCACAACTAACCCAACCAATACACTTTACAGGTTTGTTTTGAAATTGATGTGATTTGTGAACAGGAATAATATTTCATTCATGGAATCTGTTTGTGGATGTTAATACAGTTACAGCTTTAATGAAAGGTACCGGATCATTTTAGTTGTTTCTCAGGTTGTTGAGCTGTTTATCTGGGAAAATACAAACTGGTTTACCTGTAATGTTTATGGGCGATATCGGATCTGGAAGGAAAAACAAACCTAATAAACACTTATCCGTGAGACCAGCTCCATCTGATCCACAGACAGATGTAAAAGGATGCAGTTCCTCCTTCTAACCACAAGTCCAGTTGAATTAATGGTTAGACTGAACAGTCTGGTCACTTGGTGGATTCCCTCCAAGCACAGGATGGATTCAGTTAGTGACTGATTAGAGCATTTAAGTCCCTTGATCAAAATAAGTTGGTTTGATCTTGACTGTAATGTGTCAGAAGATCTTGTCAAAGGCCAGCCCCAAAAGGACTGGCTGCAGTATGTTGTTACTGCCACAAGGGGGCAGTGACTGACAGAAAGAGGCTGACGTCTTGTGTACGAGTTCCTTTCGTCTGTAAATATTAGCTGTTATTAGAACCGCTTGTGCATTTTAAGGTGCTGAACTGATATTTATTTGTAGTTTTATATTTATTTTAATAACCAGGCGCTTGTGAAAGGAACATCAGCTGCTAATTAAAACGATTCAGTTTTCAAATAATCAGAAGTTTGACTGAAAGCTCAGAAGATCTGAACCGATTACGGGTTTTACCAATATTTATGTGACTCCAACCAGAATCATGCCTGTTTTCTGATCTTCTGTTGCACACCTTTCCTGGTTCTGATCCAGTTCTGACCCAGTCCGGTGCTCCACAGTTCGGCAGGAAGCCATGTTGGTCTGAGACGGTTTCTCACGATTAGCTCAGACTCATCATGCTGGAACCTCGTCCTTCTGGTAACAGAACCTCAGATCAGTACCGGTTCTGGACTCAAAGTGGTACCGACTCATTTTGGCTTTTTTCTGTTCATGTTTTATGTTGAAAGCGTAAAATAATCCAAACTTTTTTCTAAGATGAAAATGTGATTAATATTTATTCTCCTTTATTGATGCTATTTTGGATCCACACCAGAAACAGCTTGTTGTCTTAATGAGGCTGTTTTAAGTTCAGCTGCATGTCGATAATCTGGATTCTAACTCCATAGCGGCTCGCGGTCGGTGCTAAACGATGCAGCAGGTCAGACCTCCAGGGTTGGGCAGTGACACAGGAAGGAAACGTTGATGTGTGGAAGAGTTAACTTCCTGTAAACTCTCTGGCCTTCAGAACTGGTCTGAACCTTCTGATTGGCTGCCGTCCCCCAGGAGCCCGCCCCTACCTGCTGATGAAAGCGGGTCTTTGTTCTGGCCGGGGCTAGCTTGGTTTCTTCTCAGGTCTGGATCTGAATTTGCCCAGACAAATTCAGATTGTAAAGACTTGACGCCTCATGTATGAAGCGTGAGCCACATTTCACTCACGTCGGCTTGTATAAAAATGTACGTGGCGTGAAAGTTTACATAGATATGCGTAAACTTTTGACCTGCCGTGAAAATGTGCAGCAGCCATACAAACTTTTGAGAACAACAAACTACAAAGCACCAAAACTCACCTAAACACTGAAACCTGAATCCAGTTATTAAGACGAGATGTTTTTTCATGGTTTTAATCTTTTATTGTTTAAACTGAAACGATGAAACTGAACCACATTTATCCTCAGAAAATAACACCTCACACACAGAATAAATCAGATAAAAACAAAAGGATGAGAAAACCTCAGTGGAACGTAAATAGTACGTTTCCTCAGTTTGGTCTCTTACAGCTGTAACGCCGGTCTGTGTGCTGAATGCATGAAATGCCTGTTATCTGCTCGGTCATTTCATTCTGACTGGAGAGAAAACAGGCTGATCAGCAGATGGATCCACCAGGTTCGGTTCTGATCAGGAGACGATCAGGTCCATCAGCAGCTGATCCAGGTGAGCCGCTACCTGAGGAGCTTTGGCTCTGATGGAGGATTGATCACAGATCAGATCCATCTGATGGTCCATCAGCGTTTAGATTCATCCTGGAGCTCTGAGCAGAACTTAGAGCGGTACCGGTACCGGTCAGCAAAAAGCATCTCCATTCTGTAAATGTGCAACTTATACACATGATTCCTCTATTCAGAATAAACGTCCACATTCCCAGTCGCCGTGAAGGTCTGTGTGTCTCTTTAGTCCCAGCTGGACGCTCTGCTGTCTTTTTCTATTTTTTCTTTCAAAGTTTTTATTTTTGTTTTTGTGAGGTGACCTTATGTGCCATGAAAGCATCTTTTAAATGAAATATATAACTATTATACTGCTAAAAGCAAGCACCGTTGCCATGGTTACTGCTTCAGGTGGTGACAGTCTTGCAGGTATTTATACTAATTTAAATTAATAAGTGGAGGAAACGGGCGGAGCAGCAGCTGCTCTGTTTCCTGCTAATTAGGATTTATAAAGGAAAGCCATCACTGTACTCAGCTTCATACAGCTGAATATTTTTGTGTGCCACACTTTTCTAAATTTGTCCGTACTCCAGTTTTTAGTGTGACAGCTGAGTAGTGTTTACACGTGAGGCCCCTGGTTTTTGCAGATCGGTAGCAGAACCAGCTTGGTGGAAAGGACTTCTGGTCATGTTGGAGCTTAAATTGGATTATTTCTGAAAGAACTCAGGTTTAACTTCCTGATGGAAACATAAACAAATCGTTTTATTTCAGTGTTTTTTAGGATACAAATATGAACGTTATGATTATGTCTTCACATCTCAGCCATATGTCTTATGCTCTGTTTGAGGCGGCCATGACGGGAGCTGGTGCTTAATAACACCGTTATGATGAAGGCAGAACCTTCATCCTGTCTGGGTTTGAATGAAGAACATCTGTTAGCATCTGGAACAGAAACAGACATGTTTGCTTTTTAATGAGAAGCAGAAATCCATTTCAGTAGAACCGGATCAGCAGGATGGGTTGAAAGTAAAATATGACTGAGAACAGGTTATTGTTCATCTTCTGATGTAAGGTGGTTCTGACATAACCGTTTCTTGTCCATGTAAAATAGCCTTTTATGCTTCATGTTTTTAAATGTTCTCGCTAATAAACACATTTTACCAGAAAACACTGCTTTCTAAAAAACTTATGACGGAAAATGAATCTGAATGATAGTTTAAAAACTAAATTTAACAACTTTTCATAAAATTTGAACACAGTTCTTGAAGCTGGTCTCAACGTTGGCATTTAATTTGAAGACCACAGCTGTAGAAATATCACTAACATAAATTGAGCATTAAATGTGCCGTATTTTCCAGACTATAAAGCACACCTCACTATAAGCCACATCCACAAAGTTTAAAAAAACAAACTGGAAACGTACATATAAAAGCCGCACTGGACTATTAGCCGCTGGTATCTTTGCCGTTTTCGGTTTTCCACAGCAGAGGGCTGCATCCTTAATAAACGTGCTATTAAGGACTCAGCCCTGCGTCTCCAGCGCCAAACCGTGGATTCATTCACGCCGAGCTGATTCGTTCACGCCGAGCTGATTCGTTCACGCCGCTCGTTCACGCCGAGCTGACCTGCAGCGGCTCCATGTCCCTCCTGACCTCCCAGATCTTCAGCCCTCAACCTAAAAGCTGCATCACATGAACGTCTTCATGTTTCCATGATGAGGTCAGTTTGAAAACATTTCTCCGTCGTGCCTGCTGCTAGCATCTGCTTGCTCTAAATGAAAATCTGCGCTTTCTTCTTTGACTTCCAATGATTCACTTCCTGCTACAGAGCCCCCTGGTGGCTGAAGAAAAAGCCACAGAAAAGCCCACCGGGCTATAAGCTGCATGGTTCAAAGCGAGGGGAGGAGGGGAGTCGCAGCTTATACTTATTTATTGCTAATTTAGTATTTTTGTTCCCGCTGCCTCCCAAACTTGGCACTCCAATTAAGTGAACTGTGGTTGTTTAAGAAGTCTGCAAAGTCTTCAGTAATGCAATTCCACTAAATAAATTGTGAAGAATTTATTTGTAAAACATCCAGAGGAAAGAATAGGCCGACTTGTAAATTCTGTAGCGCTTCGCTTTCAGAGTCGACCAACTTTTACCATGAAAGGTAAGCTATGTGTAAATGTTAGCAAAGCGAGCTAACAGTAGTGATCTGCCTCCAAAATCTTTTATCTGGCCATCACAGAGTCTTAGTCATTGTTAGCTGTTAATAGTAAGCTAGCTACCTGTGTACAGTAAATATTTAGTTTTAGGGTGCTAGTTTGTGTTTCTTGCCAGTTTAGTTCACAAGCTAACGCCTCCTAATATTAGCGTAAAGCGCTGGTTCTGATTTGGTCTCGGATTATTTAACGTTAAGTATTATACTGGCCTAAAATGATGCGTTTTTTTGGGCTTCCTTCTTTAAAATGAGGTTGTTTGTTTCTGCAGCTTCAATTCACAACAAACCTTTAATGACTTTATAACAGAAACTGATCCGATTGAGTTCCAGAAATGAAACCACACCCCTGTTCCAACCCTGAAGGAAAGTGGGTCTGTCCGGTTCCGTCTGTCCTCTGCTGAATCCAGCCAGGCGGAGTGGACTGGTCTGCGCAGGGAGAAATCCTGACTCCAGCAGAAGTCAAGGCAGAGTGGGGAAGTATTCTGCTGCCTAACGAGTGAAGATGGACAGGAAGGGACTGGAGATTGTGCTGCTAGTTGGGGATGATTCTCTGGAATGAACACTACTGGAATGTTTGCTTTAATAGATTTGATTAATGACTACTTTTTCTGTAATTTCAGATGTGAAAGGAAGACAGAAATGTCTCTTGGCTGAAGATGATGATTTCAGAGATAACCTTCATCTCCTCTCCTCAGAATCTTCTCTTTACTCCATGAACCAGGCGTTTAAATCAACTGATCTACTGCAGCAATAAACAATCAGCGTACCAAATCCTGCAGCTCCTACATCACACCGATATTATTGCAATAACAATCCCATATGTATTTTGCCTCTGTAGCCTCAGGTTGTGCTCCATCTTGTCATATTTCCAAATCAGCCCCATTGACTATCGCCTGGTTGGAGCAGCTGGAGGTTTTATATTCTAGACACCAGTTTTCTATCCATGCCTGTGGTCTGGGCCCAGTATCTAGCTCCAGTCGTCTTCTCTTCTGCCACAGTGAATCATGTCTGCGCTCAGTCCTCAAGCTTTTCATAAATCTCCTTTCTGCTCTAATTGATCTAGTTTTGGTATTTCATAAATCATTGGATGTAATTATTCTCAGTTCAACCTTTTTTTTAAGTTCCCTGTGTTGGCTGAAGAGTGAAGGATGCCGTCCCACATTAGTGTGTGACCAGCAGGCTGTGGTTCTTCCATTCACAGCTCAGGCTCCTCTTGGTTAAATTAATTAAATATGAAATCGCTAATATCTCTTTCATCCTCCAAATGACACCAAGCAGAGGTCAACAGCAGAATCCGGTGAGTTCATGTTCTCCACCCATAGATAACCTCCACATCATTAAGGGAATAAACTTCCTGTCCTCAGTAAGATTAACTATAGCAGCCCTTTGGGCACAGTTATGGCAAGCTATCTTAACATAAAATGGTCTCCATCTAACAATCTATAATTACACTCTAGATATCTAAAGTGAGTTTTGACAAGAAAGAACCACAGTTTGACTATCCTGAATTTAATTCATGCATTTACATTTTGACTAGTAATAAGAATAATTCAAAATATCTTCAAGGACATTTTGTCAGATCAAAATATCTTTCCGGATGTCTCGAATGCTGGCACTGGATTCATTTGAAGGGGCAAACATCCAGAATTACAATGCAAGATACCTAGAATGTAATTACGGCTCATCAAAATGACATTTTTATATATGAGAATTAAGAACAATGCATACCCTGTGCTGCACTTGGGCTGTCCAAACAATTGCCTACAGAATTTAGATTTTCTGCACAAAATTGTCAGAAAAAGCTTATCAGTAAATGGGGAGAAAGCAAACTTCATAATGTGAAGACCCTTCAGAAATCTGCAGAGAATGTATTTATTTATTCTATTTATTCTCTTCTGATAAACGTAATGCACTTAAAATCAGCTTAGTTCTGCTGTCAACCCATTCAGAAGTTGAAACTTCTGAATTTTTTCTTGAAATTTCAAAATATCACGTACATCTGGAAAAGCTATGACTAAGCAATAATCATTCTTGATATCATTAATATCACTCTGAGTAGTCGGAATGTTAATTCAAGACAAATAGATGTCTGTTAAAGATATCTAATTCATTTGGAACCAAAAATACAGTTCCATCCATAACTCCATCTGTAAGTTAGTTTGCTTCAACATTTCTGCAATTTAATTTGGATTAGTCAAATCTATATAACATCTAAAATTAAATGTACAATAACTTTAATTGGAGGAATAACTAGTCACAGGTAAGGTAACTAGATAAGATATCTCAGTTACTTTAAATTACTTTACAGATAGTAAGTAATTTATTGTAAACATCTTGAACTGAAGCCTCCATGTAACTTCATGGTATATGGATATGGAAAGCTCTCACTGACATTTGGGACACAAAGGTAAGTTAAGGTAATTTTATTTATATAGCACATTTTCAGCAACAAGGCAATTCAAAGAGCTTTACATGAGTTAAAGCAGTCCACTAAGACATTTCTATTTAGGAACATTTCTGTTTCACTTTCTTTGATGTTTATATATCCATTATAAATACTTGTTTTGGTTTAAGACCTTTGTAGCCCAATGAGATCTCAACATGTAATGACATAAATTAAATGTATTATTATTTAAACTAGTCAGAATGTAATTAGATCTAAAATATGTATTTTCCCAGTCATGATATAATTAGAAGTGTTTCAATTTGCTAATATGTCTAGTCATTAACCAATTTAAGATATTTTGAATGCAAGCGTGGTGAAACCAACTTTATGTTAAAATGGCCTGCCATACTCTTTGGGCACGTTACCGTCAAGCATCATGGCCGCTTTTCTTTCGGAATCGAAGGTCAGACAAACTTTCACTTCTGATTGGTTCAATTTTTATAGAACCCACCTGCTCTTTCAACCACGTGATCCCCCGCTCCTGTGACTGCCTCTCGCGTCTGCCAGTCAAAGACGCTCCAGCCAATCGGGAGCTCTGTCCTTTGGCTTTACGTCACAGGCGCTCACCGGCAGCTAACGCTAGGATCCAAGATGTCCGCGATGTTCCCCATGTGTGTGAGAGCTAGCCGGAGCCTTCTGCGGTTCCAGAGCGGGATGTCAGCTGCTTCCAGCCCACAGCAAGTGCTGGATGTCATCCGGACTCTGTCCACGGAGAAGAACCCACCCGGTACCGGCGGTGCGACGGGAGGGTTAGCCCAGGCGATCCTCCAGGAGAGGCTTCAGCAGAGTCAGGTGAGGGGCGCTCATTTTGCTCCACAGGCAGTAGCAGCTGCGGAGACAGCGCTGTTCGCGGCCATCTCCGCTCGTCTGAGCTGCTCCTGTGCTAATATTCAAAGCCACTCCTAGCTCCTTTCGGTCTGACATTTAGCTAAACGAGACGGCGCTAATCTTTGGATGTCTGAGCTCATGAGTTGCAGTTCAGGGATAATTAATCTGTCTCTACCCGGTCACCTCCCACTGCTGCTGCTAGCCTCCTGTTAGCTTGCTGTTAGCCTGCTGCTTACCTGCTGGTTGCTGTGTTGTTGGACCGGCTATGTGTTGTGTCGCAGCAATGAAACGGCCTCCGCTTCAGATTGTTGGAGATGCATATCCAAGGTTTGTTTGTTGTGAAGGTCAGAGGATTGGACCCCGCCCTCCTCTCCAACCTCCTCCTCATGGTCGTTTCAAACATGCCCCACATTAAACCTGGGATCGGCAACGGAGCAAGTCTTCATGGGTTTAATGTGATGGTGGAGGAACCCACGAGGTTGTGCTGCAGCCCCGGGTTACCACGGAGGAGTCATGGAGCAGTTTGGTTGTCCTCCTTTGGACAGTCCTGGCTTTGTCCCCATCTGCAGAACATCAGCTTCTGGTCAGGCTCTGCACCGGTGGAAACCTGATCATTTCCTCCTTGGTTCTCAAACTGTGGTCCGAGTTGTACCAGTGGTACTTGGGCTGCCACTGGTATTACTTGTGCTGTTGCATCAATCTTCCAGACTTGTCAGGTCTACTGGTTTCTTTTACTGGTTCTGGTTCTGCATCCAGAACCAAACATGGAGAAGCAGCATTCAGCTTCTATGCACCTCAAATCTGGAATAAACTTCCAGAAAACTGAAAAACAGCTGAAACACTGAGTTCCTTTAAATCCAGACTGAAAACCCTTAGTGTGGTTAGAGCTGCTTTTGATGAGTAATAACTGGAACATTGATCAAATATTCGATGATTTTGATGAGGACACTCATCAAAATGTAATGTTTGTTTCTGGTTTCTCATTTGTGACTGATGTTTTTATGACTTATTTTTGTATTTTTATGATGCAAAACGCTTTGAGCTTCCTTGTTGTGTATTAATAATCTAGACTGATTAGTTCTACTCGACTTGTTTATCTTGGTAAATTGTTTTAGGCGTAGAGGACGGCAGCAGCCCAGGCCCCGCTCTGGGGACGTACGTATAAAACATGTCCGCCGTCTCCCTAAGCGCTGGACTACAGATGGAGGACGGAGGGTCCAGCAGCAGCTTACGCTGTGAGACTGAATGTTTGGCTCTGAGCTGCTCAGTAGAACCAGTGGACCAAAGCTTCGTCTGACTGTTTTCCAGGGTCAGCCGCCCCCAGAGGGCGATCCGGGCCAGAAGGACGGAGAGCAGACGGAGGACAGGAAGCAGAAGGAGAACTCGGCCTACGCCAAGAAGATGGTGCTGCGGCTGGCGGGGCTGATGGGAGTGGGCGGGGCCGCCAGCCTCGTCTACATCTTTGGTGAGCGAGGCG